>NW_026932056.1:0-49931 GCF_032062105.1 Saccostrea cuccullata | reverse complement strand
GCCTTACTTTGGGTATCAACAAATTTGATTTGCATTGGAGAAAGTTTAACCCACATTATGTTGCCATATGGGGTCATCAGTGTTTCACAAACACATCTTATTTGTGGTTATTTTTCCTGCTTATTTTAATGATCAGTGTATTGTGTACATGTATAAAATGAAATGACCATACCTTTTGGCTAGTTTAAGACCACAATCATCTGAACAATACTTGGAATTTGGTCTGGCTGCCTCGATACAGCCAGGCCCAAAGCATTGTTTTGGCTCATCAATCTCACTCTCACGAACTTCTTCTATCTCAGACCTCTTCCTCTTCGATTCAAAAGAAGCATTCTCTTTGGCTTTCTATGAACAATAATTAAAGTGTAAACAGATACCTATGCACTTAAGCAAATGTACATCAACCTTCAGAATTTTATAGGTTTTTTTTGTTGTTGCCTTCTGTAGAAGCACAAATTTTCATATGGATAAAATTTCGTTGATTAACCATTTAAAGAGGTTACATGGGCATTTAATTTAAATTAATTGTTTCAAAAGTGACCCTATTCAACATAGAATCATATACATGTATAATATCGTGTGGGACTTTGTTGATAATTGTTGAAAAAAAAAATAAACGAAATTTATTCCCCCATGAATATTTCTGCTTTTACAGTATCTACAAAGTAAGACCTTTTACCTTTGTCTTTTTGTCTGGTGAGTGCTTGCGTCCTCTTTTCTTGTACTTCTTTTTAGCTGACCCACTCTCTGACATACTTTTCTTCCTCCCCCTCTTACCCTGAAAACAACCACAACAGAGACTGTTCAATCCACCTCCTTACAGTGAAATTACAAAATTAACATGGGAGTCCAATTTTCGCTATTTTTGTGGTATGAAAAGACCCGAGTTTCACAAGTGGACTGTTGATCAATCAAGTGTTAAATTTCTCATTTACTAGTATATTATATAAAACTTAGGAATTTAGCTGTGTTTGATTCGTTGAGTTTTGATTGATACTAACAATACGCGGATGTGAGTTTTTACCTTTGGTGATTTTTCAATGTTCTCTGAGCCATAATCTGGATCATCATCGACATCCATAAAGTCATCGTCGTCATCGCGAACACCACTGGAAGTACAAAATCATCACATAATGAGGACACACGGCTCTTTATAATCGTTAATCATCACTGATTAATTTTTAATAAAGCCTAAATCAAATTACAAGCATAGTGAAATAACAATTTGAATTTTTCACAAATAAAAGTCATTTACTTTACTATTGTTTACACATGTAGAGAATCATGCAACTTGCTGCATACATGTATATGCTATGGAAGTACATGTATATAGCAAATATATATATTTATATTCATTTACAATAATATCACAGAAAGAAATCTGTATTATCTGTATCCCAACGGTCATGCTTTTATGTAAATGTTTTTCCTTTTTCTTGAAGGAAAAAAGACTTTTACCACATTATATGTATTTGTACAATTTCAAACAGCACTGAAGCAAAAAATAAGATTTACTCATCACCTTAACAATTGAAATAAAAATCTCAACTAAAATTAGAATTATGAAAAAAATACTAGAAATTAAAGTTTAAGCAGAATATTACCTTTCTTTTAAATAATTAAAAAACATAAAAGATTGGTAAAACTTAAAATAAATGCATGCAGAATAAAATTTTCAAATTAACCAGCAACAAGATTCAAAGTCTATATCAAATTAAAGCTTGCATGTCTACTAACCACTCTATGATTCTACAATATTGACAAAACATTTCAATGACCTCATTAAATTAGTTAACTAGAAATATATCCATAGGAAATGAATGCCCAGCAGCAAAGATTAATTTATAGTGCAATGTGAGAGCTTTCAGCAATTTGAAACGTGTTTCTATGTATGTTTATGAAACTAAGGTAAAAACCAAATAGAGAAAAGTGAGGTCAAGGTCACAGGAAAAGTCAAGATAGAAATTATTAGCTCTTATCAATACAGGTCTGTGCATTCATGAGTTTTGCTAACTAACCATATAAGCAGAATTTTAGCGAGAATTTAATTTTGGGATACTTCTGAGATCGCTAGAATTAAATATTAATTGCTAAAAATTAATTCCATTGTTTTTGTGATAGCTTCTTTAGCGAGCATTTAAAAATCCCTAAAGTTGCGTCTCGCTAAAAATAAAATACCATTTTTAATACTACTAAATGCTAAATTTGAATCTTGCTAAAATTTCCATTTATTTGGTGATGGAATGGAAAGATGGAAGGACAAAAGATGGGCATGACAAATAATATTCTTGGCCTAATTCATGGTGGACAATAAAAATGTAAACTCTGAAGTAGGATGCAATTCACCAAACAATCACACTTATTAATAACTAGTATTGTTACTAAATCTACAGAATTGTGGATGCTGAAATTCAGGTGAGTGTTAATCCAAATCTTACCTGTAATACTCTGTCCTGATAGACTCTGTTTCTGTGGTCAGAACACACTCTTGTTTTTCCATGGATTTTTTATTCATCATATTTAAACCCTGAAAAAAAGTTTTTCCTGCTCAAAGATGGATTATAGTATGATATTTTTTTTCTTAGTAATTGTTAGATCAAATTACATGTGTATAGAATTTTTAAATACCCCTTTCTGGAACAAAGCCATATGGAGTTAAAGTAGATAATATCGGTATATTCATAACAAAATATCAGTTAACATACATTTTATCTCTTAAAGAAATACTTGTTAAAATATATGGTTGTTAATTATTACTGCTGTGTTTACAATATTAAATAATTTGAGAAGGTCTATGGAATACTGTAAACCAACTATTATTCATGTCATCTTTTATTTGGGATTCTTCAGTTTGAAATCAATCTGCTACGATTAATTTTCATGAATAAGGAAACTTTTTCTACGAAAACAAAGCAAAATAAATGGTTCACGGCATTAAATATTCGCGACTTAAATTAGGTTGCGAAACTTGTGAATATTTCTCACATGTGAATAAAAGTTGGTTTACAATATGATGGACATACGAAATTGAGGCATTGTCGTAGTCTGCATTTCTGTCGGATCTTGTTTGGACCTCCAAACTTCTTCATGTCCTGTCAAAATTAAATACAAAGAATAATTAATGAGAACAGGTTCATTGCATGTACATTTCACACTCTACATAACCATTTAAGACCAAAGTTTGACAATGAAAACCATCAAAGTTCAACTCTGTACAACTGTTTCATATCAGACATAAGACATGTAAAATACATCCCAAATTTATTCAATCATCTCTATCCTTGATGAAAAGATTCCATAAAAAAGCAAAGAATCTTAATTTTGGGAAGTTTCTGATCTAATACAAGGAGATCAGAAAAATGACACACTGATGATAGCCAGTTATTGTCACCAAAAAAAAAATCTGAGAATATAACTAGAAGCAATTATGAATGTGTGTACAAGTTCCTAATAGGACACTTCACTCCTGTCATTACAAATTGATTATACACATACATATAAAATGTACACATACCTTGCAGTAGTCACATCGTGCACAGTCCTCTGTTCTGTGGCAGGCTGTACACTCCCCACAACGCCGCGACGACTTCTTCTTACTACTAGAATCCTAGAAAGAAATGCAGAAGAAACTGAAAATTTCATCTGTACATGCATTAACATAAATTCATATTTCTATTATTTTAAAGAGAAAAATAATAAAAATATCCTAGTTATTAACAGTGTCTTTAATTTTTTTCTTTCTGGAAGTAGTTTTCTGAAAACATACAACAATTTGCTTCTTCAAAATCAAACATGTTGAAATTAAAAAGAAAACAACAACTTACATCTCTGCTTCTGAATTCTCTGTCAGAATGTGATGAATGTTTGTGAGAGGAGTGTTTCTCCTTGGAACTTTTCTTGTGTTTGTATTTGATTTCCAGACTTGGATCGTGTTCTAAAATATAACGTAAATGTAAGTACTATTATCGATGTACATCATGTTCATGCATATACTTTTAAAGAAATCTTAGTAGATATTTGAATTATATGTTAAATGACTACAGAAGCTGACAAATGGTGGATCTGTAATTATTTTCCTTCTGTTTTTAAACAGCTTACTTTATAAGGCCAAAAATAAAAATAGTCTTGTTTCCTGCTACCCGACCTACCCTATTTTTTTGCACCCGACCCTAAAGTTTTTATTTAGTTTTTGAGGGAAAATCGAAAATTTCATGATCAAAAAGTGAAAAAAATATACATTCAGTTGGTATTTCATGAAATATATATGTTTTAAATATGGACTTGCAAGAAACACTACTTATTAATAATATTTTAAATTATAATATTGACCATTGACATGTTTAATTTGGTTTTGTAATAGTTCATATCCAACAAATACCATTGGAAAAAAATAAAATAATTAAATATAAAAAAATAAAATAATTTTCCGACCTACCTACCATATTTTTTTCAGGCTGGTAGCAGGAAACAAGACTATTAATTTTTTTGGCCTAAGCACAAATCTTAACATACTTAAAGACTGTGATTTTTTCACTTCAGAAGTATAAAATGCATACAATAATACATGTATCCCAACATTTCCATATACATAACATTAAAATTTTGGGTTGAGATTAATAAACTTTAAGTCGCTCATTAAAAGTTTTAAACATGTTAAATGGAACAGTGCTGACCCGCAATCTTTTCAGATTTATATGAAAAAATGAAAATCAAAGCAGTCTCTCACGTCTACAAGAAGTACAGTAGAAGTGTTTTATAAGTTCGGCATCTTTCTGGGTGACTCCGATACAATCTCCATGGTACCATTCTTCACAATTGTCGCAACCACTGTTGGTGAAAGAAAGCAAACAATATAAATGAAAACAACTAAGAAAAATACACACACTAAGTCACAAATTCTAATAATAATCCTGTATTATGATAATCTTACTACCATATTATATCATTAAAATAGCAAGCTTCTAAATGCATAATGTGCATGACTGTACTCAAAAAGGCATTACAATCAGTTTCATAATTGATATAATTAAAAAGAAGAAGCTTCAATAATTAAGGCTATACATACATCATAAATCGACTACAGTCTTTGGAGCGACAGATACAGTACTCCTGCTCATAAGCTCCTCCTGGTCCCTCATGGTCCATAATACGGATTAACTGATCCACTTTGGTTTTCCTCTCTGGTAACATACTCCTTACTTATCGTTGATTGAAAATAAATCAGTATTTTAAAGATCCTTCCTGGATTTACTAAGTTGAACCAGAAATCCAGTTTTTTTTCTCTCTCAAATGCAATCTACCTCTGGAAAAAAAGGAAGTGAAATTTATTTTTCAAAGAAAAAATATTGCTTTTATAGTAGCACATATAGTTAAACATCAGCATTGCAATTTCATGCTATATTTAAGCATATTGTAAAGAATTAAAACACAAAAAGTAAACAATCTCGAATTACCTCTAAAACTTCTTTCATTTTTTGTTGAATTCAGAAGTAACAGGATTGTATGACATCTAGATCTTCATCCACTGCACTTTTAAACTACTTTTAATCCTTGAAGAAATGATACATTGCTTAAAATAAGAAAAAACTAAGATCTATTGGAAAAAAAATATCGTATTTTGTAAATGTTAATATTTTCAAAGCCGAACACGGCTTCCCATCTGCGTCAACTCAATGTTTGAAAACTACAAATTACGGACCGGTGTCGATCAAATTCCCGGATCTAAAAACTTTTGGGGACACCAATATTTTAGGTTTCTTCTACTCTTCCATTCGTTTGTATTGATTAATATTTTTGTACCCTTTAAGTGTTAATATGTTTTACGGTGTGACCGTTGGGGCGAGCGCAGTTTATTTACTATCATAAACCTACACATGTACTGTCTATCATTCAAGAAAAAGAAAGCAAAAAGAACTAGGAGACTTATTGTTCACAGAACAATAAGAGGTCTTTCCACCTTCTTTGTATTTCAATTTCATGTAATATTTATCTCTTTAAAATTAAATTTCATAAAAAAGAAACCAGGAATGGCTTAAAAGAAGGAAAAAAATGAAAAAAAATCAAAATTTGGAGGTGACCTTGACCTTTGACCTTCAAGGTATTTTCAAGGTCAAAGGTCAAGGGTCACATTGTAATTAACCTCAGGTCTCTATGACGTATAGTTTTAAAGTTATAAGGTTTCATGGAAAGCACAAAAGAATTAAAGGGCAGTAACTCATTCAAGGAGTCACCAGGTCCTTTCTCACTTGAACATGAAAGTTGTGCCTAAAGTCCCATAAGACATAAGTGAAGGTTTCATGTCTTTACGATTTACTTTTTCGGAGCAATAGCAATTACAAGGTTTTTCACAAAAGGGGCAATAACTTTTAATAGGGTCAATCGTAAGGGACAAGAATGAAATCATTGAAATAGGTTTAAGAGTACATATTAATGATGCAAAGACATTAAGTATATGTTAAAAGACAAAAAAGATATAAAAAGAGCTTAATTTCTCAATTTTGGAATGACCTTGACCTTTGACCTTTACATGAATTTTATGAGCAAAGGTTAATGAATCTTATGCAGTTAGTTCCATGTCTTAACGACTTCTCATTTTGAAAATTTTTAATTATTTGTACAATTCAAAGATTTTCAGGGGCAATAACTCATTGAAGGGGTCACCAAATATTTTCGCAATGAATAGATTCCAGAGTCTTCTAAAGGAGTCAAAAACATTAGTGAAGGTTTTATGTCTCTGCGGTTTACGGTTTCGAAGTAGTAGCAATAACAAGGTTTTTTGCACAAAGGGCAATAACTTTTAATAGGGTCAATTTTAAGGGATACGAATAAAATGTTTGAAATAGTTTTAAAAGTGCATAATAATGATGCTAAGACAGTTTGTATATGTTAAAAGACAAAAAAAGATATAAAAAGAGCTTAATTTCTCAATTTTTGAATGACCTTGACCTTTGACCTTTACATGAATTTTAAGATCAAAGGTCAATGAATCTAATGCAGTTAGTCCCATGTCGCTACGACTTCTCGTTTTGAAAATATTTAATTATTTTTTAAAATTCAAAAACTTTCAGGGGCTGTAACTCATTGAAGGGGTCACCGAATGCTTTCGCAGTGAATAGATTCCAGAGTCCCTTCAAGTAGTCGAAGACATTGGTGAAGGTTTCATTCTTCTATGGATTACGGTTTCGGAGGAGTAGCGATAACAAGCATTTCTTGCGAAAGGGGCAATAACTTTGAAAGCGGTCATAGTTCATATGCGTTGGGTCAAATTTGTTCCTAACTTTTAATGACCTTTACGATGAACAAAAAGTCTTTTCGATAAATGTCGAAACAAAAAATCAGCGGAAGAAAAATAATAGGAATAATAATAAACATAAGCAAATCAATAGGTCTTTCCACAGAAAGGTGGAAAGACCTAATAAAACAAAACAATAAAAAGAAATCATTTCCCAAGCATCGGGATCGAGTTCCAAACTTCTCGGAAGTTTCCGACAAAATCGGAAATACCCGAACCGTTGAAGTGACGAAAGTATGACGTCATACAAAAAGTTCTGTTGACTTAGGACGCAAACGCTAGTTTCATGGAAAAGAGATTGCATTAAATCGTTCTTTTCAAGTAAGTTGTTGCTATGTTTTAGCCATCATGTTGCTATGCACCGCAACATGTTTTCCGAGTTTCACGGAAGCAACCGACATAACTTCGTCAAAATTCGTAAGTTTCCGGTGACGTCATTTGTATCATTTCCGAAGGGCAAGGTGAAGGCCGGTGTTGTGGCATTGGGGTATTTTTTTGAATAAGGTAAGGCAAAATCATTTCGTTAAAATTTCGGTAAGAAACAATGTTCCTTTAATTTTTTTACTATTTTTGATTTATTCGCGCAAAGGACATTGGGTAGTGCAGGAATTCTGGGAATGTTGCACAGAGAAATTTGGCTGACGTATGTACAGATTTAAATCCGAATTTCCTCTGTTCATACACGTTAGTCTATTGAGCTCGCTTCGCGAGCGTCGCTTCGCGACGCTCGCTGCGCTCGCTATAAGAAGTACCATGTTTAGCGTTGTATGCGTATGTAACTGAGCATTATCAAAAATTAAAAAAAATAATTAAAAATCAAATAAATTACTTTTTTTAAATGACTGCAATATTGTATGTCTCATTTTTGCTATGATGGAGATTTAAAGAAGATGGAGGATAATCAAGGCGAACGAAGTGCCTATAGTGCGACAAACATATGAAGTAAAAAAATTAGATCTCAATTATATATACATATATTATATATATATATCCAAATTTTCTTTGATATTTCATCTAACATTAATAACGTAAACATTAATAACGTATATATATATACTTAATGCAAAATCTCTATTATTTACAAAAATCTCAGTCAAAAAAGACTGAAATAACTTACCTATGAAAAAGCATACACACACTACAAAGAATAAAAATGATCAATTTCTCTTTCTTTAACAAAATTTTTCAATATGAGTAGGTTTTCGCTCCATTTTTTGAAAGATAATCCTAAAAGTTTGCAATCAAATATAACTTTTTTTGTTTACAAAAACATGGAGCAAAGACCCACTATACCCTTTTAAAAAAGTACACTTTTATTACATAAATTGTAGCATAATGGTTAGCGCTTTAGTTTCAAAACAGTACGATACTCTTGGATTTTAATTTTTATTGCTAGAGTTCAAATCCAGGAATACCATTTTATATTTTGTAAAGAATATTTTTTTTCTGAAACTTTTTTTTTCTCAGAAAAGGTTTTTTCCCCTAAAAATGTCATAAATTTCAATAATGAGAACTTAATTTAAATACTCTTGAAATTTTAAAATTGAATATGATTTCTTAATCTCTGAAGCTATAGGCATTCTGCACGCCTTGTTCCCCCATCTTCTTTGTCCATTATTTGGTAGGATTTTTTTTTTCTCGGATTATTTTTGAACAGCTATATAAGGAATAAATGATTTAATGTCTTCAAATTGCTTGTTCTGGAAAGAAAAAAAAATGTCCTACTTAAAAAGTTTGGAATACACCTAGGCCTTTTAAAAATGTTTTTCTATTCATGAAATTTCATTTAAAAAAGACTGAGAAGTTTGCATTCTCTATTCCCAGCATTTGTCACCCAGGCTCTCAATGTCATACAATCCATTAAAAAAGATGCATGTACCGTGCTATTCGCAGGGTCTGACACGTACAAATGTACATCTGTTTCTTATTTTGGGCGAAAGTTTTACTATACAAAATAAACTGAATAAAACGTTAAGGATAACCAATTTTTTTTTCGATAAACATAATAAAATGACTTAAATTTTTTAAATGCCCCCCCCCCCCCCCGGCCCCCCTCCATTCAAAGTATGATGTGACTAATATTGATAATTTGATACATAACAAACCAATACAACTATCATTATTCCTGGTTTTACTCTTAAAATACACAAAAATCCTGGAACTTCCAGGGTCTTTGCCCACTGGGCCCCCACCAGAGCTTTGCCCTGGACCCACTAGGGGCGTTAAGGCGGCTCTCAGACCACCTGCCTGAACGAAGTTAACCCCCCTCCCCTTAATCACAAATCCTGTATCCGCCCATGACATGTGTGATGGTTTGGGCCGTACATGTATTTTAAGATAAAAAGTGCAGAAGCAGAGTTTTACAAAAATTTCAACAAAACTCTTTTAATTAAGTAACCATGACAACACCTTCATTGGTATACTAATAAAAAAAAAGACCAACAGAAAAACATGTCTTACTGAAGTGTACTTGTGTAAAAGTTTTCTTGACATGATGCACACCAAAACCTGCAGCCAGGAGGACTAAAGCATTCTGATTTGAACACCCCCCCTCCCCCCCCCCCCCCCCCCCCCCCCCCCCCCCGATATCGTCAACTAGTCACGGGCATAGAGACAAACAGGCAGGTGGACGACTATGGACACCTTTCTAACCGCAAATCAAGTTAAAAAAAACTCTGACCAATATGGCACGCCAAATTCACAAAATGAGCTAATCATAGTTTCACAGTCGTCGATAAACTAGGTTTATCGGTTGTAAACTATAGTTTACGGACTGTTAACTATAGTTAACAACGTTCATCTATATTTTACATCTGTAAACTATAGTTAACACGATAATCTATGTTTCACAACCGTAAACTATACTTAACACCAAAAACAATCATTTGTGATTGAAAAACATAGATTAATTATCTGATAAATACAGTTTCACGATTGTAAACTATGGTTTACAACTCTTAACTATAGTTAACGATCGTAAATTATAGTTTACAGACGTGAATCTATGTTTATCAACAAAATCTATTGTTAACGTTTTACAGACAGATAAATATGGCACGCCAAATTCACAAAAATGAGATAATCATAGTTTCACAATCGATAAACTAGGTTTATCGGTTGTAAACTATAGTTTACATACCGTAAACTATAGTTAACAAGTTAATCTATATTTCACATAAACCATAGTTAACGCGATAATCTATGTTTCACAACCGTAAACTATACTTAACACCGAAAACAATCATTTGCGATTGCAAAACATAGATTATCTGATTTCACGATTTGTAAACTATAGTTTACAAACTGTTAACTATAGTTAACGATCTGATAAATATAGTTTCACAAGTTGTGAAACTATGATTAACAACTCTTAACTATAGTTTACGATTGTTTATGTTTATCAACAAAGTCTATTGTTAACGCTTTATTACAGACAGATAAACTTAAATTAGCATTCGTAAACTATAGTTAACAACCGTTAAATATAGTTTTACAGATGAAAACTATACTTAAGGAATCGTTAACTATAGTTTACGGTTTGTAAACTATAGATTACAGTCGATAAACCTAGTTTATCAATTGTGAAACTATGATTATCTCATTTTTGTGAATTTGGCGTGCCATATTATGGATAAACTTAGATTAGCATTCGTAAACCTTAGTTAACAACCGTTAAATATAGTTTTACAGATGAAAACTATACTTAACGAATTGTAAACTATAGTTCACGATTTGTAAACTATAGTTTACAGTCGATAACCCTAGTTTATCAATTGTGAAACTATGTTTAGCACGCCAAATTCACAAAAATGAGCTAGTCATATTTTCACAGTCGATAAACTAGGTTAATCGGTTGTAAACTATAGTTTACGGACTGTTGACTATAGTTAACAACGTTCATCTATATTTTACATCTGTAAACCATAGTTAACGTGATAATCTATGTTTCACAACCATAAATTATACTCAACACCAAAAACAATCGATCATTTGCGATCGCAAAACATAGATTATCTGATAAATACAGTTTCACGATTTGTAAACTATGGTTTACAACTCTTAACTATAGTTAACGATCGTAAATTATAGCTTACAGACGTAAATCTATGTTTATCAACAAAATCTATTGTTAACGTTTTATTACAGACAGATAAACTTAGATTAGCATTCGTAAACTATAATTAACAACCGTTAAATATAGTTTTACAGATGAAAACTATGCTTAACGAATCGTTATCAGTAGTTTACGGTTTGTAAACTATAGTTTACAGTCGATAAACCTATTTTATCAATTGTGAAACTAGGTTTAGCTCATTTTTGTGAATTTGGCGTGCCATTTAGTAGGACCTTTGAACACCAAGCAGAAAAACTTGATGGTGTTACAGTATGCCTTTCTTTCTTCTCACTGTTACAATTTTTACCAAATGATGTAATCTCATATCAATCGACTGTCCTTCCACTTTCTCGTTCATATAATATGTACAAAAGTTCTAATTGTAACGAAGCACCCCTTTTATCAATTTTTTAATTAAAAGAGAAGCCACACACAGAATTTCCAATGAATCAATTTTTATTAATTTTGTTGTTTTATTTTTTCAAAACACAGAAGAAATTTTTCAGGCAATTTTCTTTCAAATAAAGAGAACAAATTTCAAATACAAGTGATATGCAAAAAGATCATTCAGAAGCATATTGTCATTAAAAAGCATTAAAACAACGCTTAAAATTCCTGCCTGTTGCATTTTGCTAGGTTTTGGAAAAATCACATTAATTTACAACAGCTACATGTATCATAGCAATTTAAACCGATTTTAAGGCACGATCAAGTTCATCCTAAAACTGGTCCATCAGTTCACTTGCTTCTGGCCACCTTATACTTACAATGGACCACCAGATATATCGTAAGTCTTTTGGCATTCTTTGTATGGTTATATTGTCTTTAATTATCACTATGATGGATTGTTTTCGATTATTATGAAACGAATGAGTTACCGTCATCTGGACGGCGTATGAATTCCAACCATTTGCAAGAAAGTTTTCAGTGATAATAAACACAACTTTTCTACTTTTGTCAACACACCGTAGCAATTCATCCGCTTTGGATATTCCAGGAATGAAATCTTTATCCGGAAAACTTATCTGGAATCCTCTTTGTGTTAGCGTTTGATATAATGTAGTGCTTACAATTCTGTAGTCATCTTCAGCATAAGATATAAAAGCATCAAACCCATAGTCCCCACTTTCGACGGAATAAACGCCTTTCCATCTGCTACGTAAATTCAGAATAACATAATCAACATGAACACGATATTTTTTCACAAGGAAAACGACAGTGATTGCAACAGTTAAAATTGTTAACATGGAAAAAGAGACGACCAGCCAAGTTCCTGTCTGACAATTTTTCTCAAATTTTGCAAACCCCCTTTCTGTTAGCAGTTCTAACACTGTTATATTCTTTTCCCTGCATACGGTTTCATTGAGATCTGTAAACAAGTACTGAATTTCCTTCATCAATCAGAGTGATTGGATGTGTAAACAATCACAGGTTATAGGATTTCCACGAACAAAAATCTCGGTCCTTCTTAATCTCTTAAGCATTATAAAATCTGACTCTGTGATCCATGCAATTTTATTAGAGCGAATGTACAACTGTTTTAAATTATGTAAATATGTCAGTGTAATTGGAAAAGATGAAAATTGGTTGCCATCTACATTTAGAGACATTAAAAATGTTTGATATTTTAATAATGTTGGTGGAAAGTTGTAAAAACTGCCCCTTTGCAGGTCTAGTTCTTCAAGGTTTACAAGATTGTAGAATATTCTTTCCAAACCATCAAACTTTAAATTTATATTTCTGGCAACAAATTTTTTAAGCTTTGTTGCTTTTTCCAATACATGAGGGTATGTCGTAGGGCACTGGTTGTTAGTAATATTAAGAATTTCTAAATTCGGTGTGTCAAGATCAAAAATGTATCGTATAGGAAAATTTGTTTTAGTTAAATTTACCTGTTCTAATTTTTCACCACTAATATTTATGCGCAATAAAGAAGGGTCTTTCAACTTGATATTATGGAAGTAACTATCGGCAAAACTTAAAACTTTTAACTCCCTTGAAAGAGGAAATTTTATCGTTAAATTCCAACCAAAGTTCAATTGAGGAAAATTGCTAAATATTTCCAAAGACTTCATCTTGGGGTTTGCACTAATATCAAGATAGGGAAGTTTGGGAAAGTTTTGTAGCAGGTCTAATCCTACGGGTAGGTCTGAAAATCTTATTCTATTCATGCCGATATTAAGTAATTCCATACAGTTCCCCATATTAGTACCCTGGGGATTTTTATCAATGCCAAAGATACCGTCATTTACAAGAATAACATTTTTGACACAAATGCTGTAAAGATTTTTGCTGTTACTATCATTAAAAAAGAAAGGCTTTATATAGAAGTAGGGGAAATTTTCGTTAGCAATAATGTATTCCATGGATCGATTTTGCAAGCATTTTAAACTTCTAATAACTATATTCATGTCACACAACCCCCCAAAGTTTCTACACCCTGTAGGTATGGAAACGAGCAGAAAATCTCTTCGCAGATATCACAAAGAACATGTTCCTTGAAACGCATTGTCAAGGTATTGAGATTATCCACTAAAGCTGTCTTTGTGTATGTGAAAGAGTGACGAAGAGAATAATTCAATTCTCTTAATTCTTTCAGACGTTTGAACGACTCTTTGAATCGAAAGACGTTAAACACATCGATCTGTAGTTTCTCCAAAGAAAAAAGGCTTGATAATTCGACATCAGGATATTTTGTAAATGAGTTGCCATAAATTGAAATTAACCCTAACCCTAAACTGTCAAAATTCTCAACTTTTTAAGATGAGAGTTATCTTCAAAAGCAAAATCTGTAAGATTACAAAAAGAAATATTGAGGACACATAAATTCTGCAGTAACTTAAAAGAATCTCTAACTACGATTTTTAGCTTGTTATGGTTAAAATTCAAGGCTGTTATTCTACTTAGATTTAAATGAATGCCTTGGAATGTCATGGGATATATTGAGTTAAAATTATTATGATAGAGGTCAAACATAAGTGTATGGTTGTTTAATTTGTCTGGTAGGTATCTTTTCTAAGTTGAGCTGACTACAATCCCACAACAAGCCTTGATTGCCACATTCATCTTCATGAGATACTACTCTGCATTGCCTCTCGCTCGCGCATTCTACAACTAGAAAATAATATAATGCTTGAAGGAAGTTAATTTAATTGAATACAGACTTACACCTTCAAATTTAAAGTAAAAAAAAAATGAAAATCCTCACTATAAACTGCACAGATCATTAATATGTAGCGGATGGTTCTTTGTATTATCTTGGTATTGTGTGGCGCAGCTTTCTATTAATTATGCTCTGATATCTGAAACATTTGACGAATACAATTTTGAAAATGTCTCTTTATATTAGAAGAATTAGAATAAATAAAATTGAACAAAATTAAATAATAAGCATTCAAAATGTATTAGTTAAGGACAGATGATACAAAGAAACCTTTGTCAAAAAATTTGGAAAGAACAACTTGAGTCAATTGTTTATATGAATAATATGAAAAAAAAGTTTCACCGCTTTTTTTTGTCTTTTAGATTTTTTATTCAAAGTTCCACAAAAATGGAATTTAAGGTAAATTAGGATGGTTACAGAAAGGTAGAATTTTGATCATCATAGATGATTAACAATTACGTAATATTTCAGAAATTTATTAGATTCTTAGTTTGCAACAAAATAGGCCTAGATATACTCTGAACGTATTATATTTGGCTGTGTATTATTTTTATCGGCTTTGGTGGATCGCAACAAACGTAAATCAAGTACATAGCTAAATGTCTTGCACGTAAACACATAGATAAGAATAAGAAGAAATGCGCTAAATCAAATCTACGCTAACTTATTCAAAAGCCCATTTCCGCCAAATATCTTACACGCTTAATATAATACATTTACAGTATAATAATACATGTTTCAATTTTTTGTTTCTTTGTATCACCTGTATTTATAAAGCATTTAATTAGCATTCCAAAATTTTGACTGTAAATGTTGAATTTATATATATATATATATATATATATATATATATATATATATATATATATATATATATATATATATATATATATATATATATATATATATATATATAATGCCGGGTCAATTTTCATATTTAAATACTAGTAAATTTTACGTGACATGCTTTTTTGATACATGCAGAAAGAATTTTCCTGAATTTTATAGAAAAAAAATGTTATCAAACTTAACTTAATCTCATACATACTCATGAATGTTCTGTGTCAGTCCAAATATATCATTTAAATATTGATATGACAAAAAACAGAATAGCTCTCAATACATTGTATTTATTTAAATATAAAATCAAGCCGAAAAGATACTATATCAAGGAAGTTTCCCTTATTTTAACAGGTCCGGGCGATTTCCAAATATAGATGTTAAGAACTAGATTACTGAATTTTTCTATAAATATACATCAGATATAAGTAAATAATTTTCTGTCCAATCAAAAAAAAAAACATTTTTACAAACTCAAAACATTTTTCAAAGGAAAAGGAGAAAACGTGCTTTTTTTTTTTTTTTTCATAATATATGAATAATATTGTCATAATATATAATAATATTGTCAAAATATCTTTGACACAAAATGTTTAGAAGTAAAATGAAAATATAAGAAGAATAAGGTATTTTCCGCATAGTAAGCGTGAACAAACAAACTTGAAATCTTCCTTTCGAAAAAAAAAACAATAATGCATACGTAATAATACAATTGTGAATATAATTTTACCGAGCAGTCCGATTTTCATCAATTTTATCATCATGGTTCCACTGATATAGATCTTCTGCACACAGATCTTCGTACACATTACATATAGTTTTCAAATATCACGGGTTTCATGAGCGCCGAAAACCATGTCATATTCATTTTGAATTGACATACAGAAGGGGGAGAAATTAAGGGTAATGTAGATTTATTTTTTGGTCACCATAACTAACCACGGATACCTTGAACTGAATATTTTGTAGTAACACTCAACCAACTTGTTTAACAATAGTTTGCCTCATTTTTTTTAAATTGTCCAAACGCAGAGCATGCTCCCGCGTATAGAATCAGTTGATAATTACATCCCACATATGTTAGAGCCCGAGATAATAAGCACCGCCTTCAGATTTACCTGGTCTGGATTCCCCCGTCAATCAAATAAATTAAGGTCCATCATTGGGTACTTGAAAATGATTGACATTTAGCTGCTAGTCCCCGTGTATATCTTTTTCACCTTGTTTGACACGCGTGGCCACCATCAAATTAACTTTTGGTCTTTTAATGTTTACCGCTAAATTGCCATCCCAATGAGGGGTCATTTCGATGCAAACAATTTTAGCTTGATTATAATTGATTATAATTATATGTATTACAAACATTGAAAAATGAAAATGTTCTCAAAGTGTTTCAATAAAATAAATCAAGATCATGTAATTTTACATTTTAATGAAAAGTGCATAGGTGGCTTTTTGTTTTTACTCGTAAAAAGATTCTTGGTTCGAGACGCAGCGAAAAAATTACGATGAAAATAAAGGAAAAAATAACCTGGTAACATTTTTTGCTTGAAATGGATAGTAAGGTTGAAAACAAAATGTCTGATTAGTAACAACTTCGCCTGGACAAGTATTACAGTATTTAGAGTTTTTTCTTTTCCTTTTCCCTTTTTATAACCGAGCATTTCTTGCTACGTGCTTTCTTACCTCCGTTCAAGGTCACAGGTGTTAAAAATAGTTTTAAAAGAAATACAGAAGTTAGCAATAAATCAAGATTTTGTTGTAAGTTTTTAAATTATAATCTGAATTTACTTATCGATAAAATACACACATTTGTATGTAATTTTAACTTAACGAAACAGTCGTTATGGCGAATTTTTCACAAGATACAGAATGTACATTTGCTAAAAATAGGACCACGCGACTTTTTATACAAACGGGGAGTAACTGATTCTATTTGACCGTGATTGAAGATCTAATTGCTAGGATATTTACGATAATTATGAATAGTTTTTAAGATTTTGAAAGGGACAGGCAAGGATGAGTGTTTTACTGTTGAATTTATACCTGTATTTCATTATATTTCTTTTAACAACGAACTCAAGTCATTGCGGCTGTGACAAACAATATGAGGTACATATCGTAGACAGGTAATACTCATTGACTTCCTGTGTATACTGTTTGTGTATAGGGATTAGCGCTTCCCACGGTCTGCACGACCATCAATGCCTCGGGGTACCACGCTTGTAAAATTTAGTCCCTCCCCTTACCTGAGAAAACCGTACGGTTAAAAATCTCGGCCTTTAAACATGTTTTTGAATTTCCTGATTACACATTTAAACTCTAATATTATAGCGAGCGCAGCGAGCGTCGCGAGCTCAATAGACTAACGTGTAAGAACAGAGGAAATTCGGATTGAAATCTGTACATACGTCAGCCAAATTTCTCTGTGCAACATTCCCAGAATTCCTGCACTACCCAATGTCCTTTGCGCGAATATTGCCGAATAAATAAATAAATAATAACGTAATGCATATATCAGGCTTTCAGTTTGTAGAAATCTTTCAAAGAAACAAGAAATAACTCTGCAATGTTTTTCGACAAAAATTGCACTAGTTCTATAGTTTCAAACAGACGCTCGGCTGTCTCCATAAGCTCCGACGAGTTTTGTGACGTCGTATGACGTCACAGCTAGTCGAGATGTCTCGTGTGGCTTGACGTTCGAAGTGGCTGATCTCAAGTGTTTTTGATGGTAGTACTTACAACTGCGCTCGCCCCAACGGTCACACCGTAAAACATATTAGGTAAAAAAGGAAAAAAAATCGTACTTTTTTTTCAACAGATTAGTAGCTACTTTTTTGATTCGTCATGTCTGAATTAAAAAAATAATATTTCCGTACGTGAAAGGTAACCTAACAGCGAAACTTAACGATGGAACTTAATGACTTAACTTTTCTATGGTCAACTTTCCTTATTCATGTAGCAATACACGATTATCACCTGCATATGGAATTTTCATCTCCTGTTTGAATTGATAAGCAAGAGCCTGCTTTATGAACGAACAACGCCTAAAACCAAGCAAGCATATGACAAACAAGTTGATGTGAGAAGGATAATAACATTCTCGTTAACAAACATTTCTCAAATTTTATGTTAGATACAATGATCCTGTCAACAAAAGTAAATCTGCCGTTAATTTGAATTTTTGATGATGTTTTTATATCATTTGTTATGCCATTATTTTCACACTGAGTTAACCATAATTCATTGCTGTCTTGTCTGTTTGTAACATGCTGACAGGGCATGCTTAATCCTCCATGGTACATGGTCTCATCACTAATGTTTTGAGGTTCGTCTTTGCCCTGTCTATCATTTGTATTTTTAAATGACATCTGAACTTCATTGCAGCCCGGAGGACCGGGCTGCTCTATACGTATAAGTTTAAGTGTTGGTGTGTGAGGATTGAGGTGGGAGAAGTTATTCAAAGTCAAAGGTTCTCTAAACATTAAAAAGATTTTTAATCAGAATGTTCTTTCCCTTTATAAATTACGAGATACAGAATATACTTATTTCCATTTTAGCGAATATGTAAAAATATATATGTTTTTTATATTCAATATTTAAAGTTGCTTATCATTTGCTATCGAAAAAAAAAACCAGGTACATTTTTTTTAGAACATCGAATTTTACTTATCATATAAAAACGTACTTTACACAGTTCGTGTTTTATATTCGAAAGTGAAATACATTTTTGAAAATAGGTGAAGTATTTTTCTGGTATTAATTTATATTTTATGCAGCCTACATTTACTTGAGGAATTGAAAACGTTTAAAAGGACGTTATTTTTGTTCGATTTTCGCCCGATTATAAGTTTTCAAAATATTATACACTTATCCACTGGTTGTGAGTGGGATAGCTCTTTTATCGAACCCGAAACAGGGAATAGTCCCTGTCAAGGGTTTGATAAAAGAGCTATCCCACTCACAAACAGTGGATAAGCGTTTTATTATACTGATGTATAATATAATTTTTGAGGTTAAAATTTTTTTGGAGTAAGAAAATATTGCAAGAATAATCTGAAATCCTGATGACGTCACAATGCTACTGGAGTCATGATGACATCATAATTTAATAGATTTATCGCTGGAAATCAAAATTGGTGGCAAATATTGCATGAAAATTTTCCGAGGGTAGATAGCAAAAACTATTACCCGGGGTATAGCTTTGCAATGACTGAACCATAAAAGATTAAAAAAAAAAATTAACAGAAGTATAATAATCTCGACTATCTTTTCCATCATTTAGACGCATGCCTTTTTCACACATATCGAAGCGGTTTGATGATCAAGACTCACTTCCATTATTTACTTGATTTATTTCCCGGGCGACTATTGTTTAAATGACATGATCTGAACTTCATTGTTTTCTTGTTACTGGTTGTTTTCATATTTAATTTTGCTTTATATTATCTGTAAGATCTTGAAAGGAATTGAGGGTTTAAAAATTCCGTACAATTAGGTCTGCTTAAAGGATTTTTTTTAAATAAATTACTATTAATACAGTTTTCAAGAATCAAAAGAATTGTAAAAGTAGTATACTGTTCCCGTGTAAAGGACTAAGCTAAGCTTTTAAGATACAAAGAATACGAGGGTTGTTAGGAAAGTTCCTGGACTAGCGCCATTACATTTAAGGAATAGAGAAACGAAAGATGTTGAAGTGAATGCAGTTTTGTAATAAGAGTGTTCAAAGTTTGTCACGTCGAAAAGTGACGTTGATCATGTGTGATAGATGTTGAAGTCTTACAAGCAAATACGTGTAATATACTGTTATATTCAACTGAGAAAGATCGATCTACGAGGGGTTATCAAAAAGTTCGTGGACTGAGGCTATAAAATTAGTACTATGTAGTCTGTGCTTTCAAAATTTGTAAGGAATATAAAACAAGAAATAAATAAAGAAATGTTGAAAATTTTAGCCTGATACGTTCATTATTTTTCAAATTATTATAGAATGAAAACGGCAATATATGATCACCCGGCGCTGTCGTCGTTTATTTTCATGACGTACGATAACGTCATTGTTTTTTCATTGTCCGTTTCTTCTACCTCATACACTTTCTTGATGAGAAATCCTGGAGCTGAGTAAGGACTTAAATCCGCCTTGTTTATATTACTTTACAATGTCGTGAAAAGTGGCCTTCAATGAATATAATATTCCAAATGGATTAATACATTGGGAGAGATCCGTACGAAAGCCCAGAAGGCTCATTCGAGATTCGAGTTTCCAAATACGAGATTCGAAATTCGAGATTCAAAATTCGAAATTCGAGATTCAAAATTCGAGTTTCGAGATTCAAGATCCAAACGAACCAATCAAAAGCGGGTTCAACATTTGATTATTTCCCTTTATTATGTTTTTACTATCAAGAAATAGTTCAATATAATTACATGTATATCAAATGGGTCATTTGATTAAATTACAGTGCAAGAAAAAGTGTTATATATATTAGAGGGAAATTTAAATAATTAATGGAATTTTGATCAGCAAAAAATATTTTTATTTTTATTATAGATTCTTGAATATTAAATAGATTTCATATATCAGGAGTATATATATTTTTGAATTGTCTACTAAACTTAATTTTTATGCATTTCCTGTGTTAGGAAAACCACAGGTACTTGTGAAAGGTACTACCCCCCCTCTCCCCCCTCGATATTCAACCCTAGGGCTTATTGGACATTTTTTTTCACAAGTTTTATTTATTAAACTTATTCATCATGTATACAATAACAAAAAATTGTAAAATCCCCAGAATAATCGCTCAACACCCCCCCCCCCACTACCCCCAGTACATTATAAGAGAAGGTTATGCCCCGCCAGTCTGTTTACGTTGTACCCCCACTGGTGTTAAATGCATTTATTTTGTTTTAACTTTATATGTCGATTCACACTGTCTCTACATATACAATGTATTTCCAGGGGCGGATCCAGGAATTGAAGTTAGGGGGGCGCCAGATTCAGGCAGGGGGTCTGGGGGCCACCTTGGTGGGGGCCCAGGGGGCGAAGGCCCCGGAAGCTCTTGGATTCTAGAGGTTTTGTAGGGTAAAAATGAGGTCTACCGAGTAGACATTTAAAACATTTTCTCGACAAACTATGTTAAATGCTAACTTGGACAATTTTAAGGGGGCGCGCGCCGGGTCCCCCCCCCCCCCCTTAAATCTGCCACTGATTTTTGTCTTAGTCCATGCTATCGGACTGACTCTGCATCACGTAATAATCCCACATTTTTTCCGTAAACAGCTTTCTTTCTTGTAAAGTGGGGTAATAAATAGTGTTTTTTTGTTTTGTTTTTTTGGTTGAGCGATTATTCTGGGGGTTTTACGCCAGCGATTTTTTTCGTATTGTAAGGCTACACATAACAGAGAAATAAGCCCCGGGGTTCAACATCAAGGGGGGGGGGGTCTTGTCCACACGTACCTGTGTTTTTCTAAAAATTAAGACAAGAAACATGTATTGGCGTAAGCGTCAAAAATCGGCCGCAAACCAATTAATGTTCCTTTTATGAATTAAGCAACTAAAGACTATGATGGTCTGTTTTTAAAATATCTTATATTTATCTTTTAATATATATCCTCGTGATATTAAAAGCTTGTGCTCTACATTGCATGATTTTCTTAATTATATAATGCATGTTCAGTATTAACCCCTGGTACTCTGCGTCAACAACTTTTGAACCGTGGGCCTGTATGGCATTTACATTAAAAGTTTAAAACTAAAATTAAATGTAATCTACAACTAGATATGCAATGTAGTTTAATTTAATAAAAATGCAGCAAATATGTTGGTATCCTTGCTCTCTCTTAGAGGAAAAAACTAAACTCCCTCTAGATCCGCCACTTCATTTCTTCTCTTTGAGTTGTAGCGGGAAAATTCTTGGCACATTGTAAAACGTGCATTATCCTCGTCTGCTAAGGGCCAAATCTTGTAATATTTTGTAGCCTGCTAAGTCTTTTAATGAATTTACATTTAACCATATTTTTCAAAATGTTTATATGTGTACATATGTACACGTCATTTTAAAATAAACACGTACAATAAATCCCGTTTGAATAGAGAAAGTAAAATTGTGTAATATACATAACGCGGTCTTTGATTTAGACTACGCCCAACACATGTCTTAATTTTCTCCGCACTTCAAACATATCTAAATTTCTAAGTCAGTATTGGATGAATTATTTACCTCATTCTAGCAATGCCAGACAAAAATTTTAAAATGAAAATTTTAATTTTTTTTTGTTGTGGGTGCTTTTTACAGCCTATTTAAAAGTCAAAACAGAAAAAATTAACTTGATACAACAATTTTTAACAAAATGACAGACGTTTTAGTACGGCACCCCTGTGAAATATGAAAAACAGATAAATTACAAAAACCAGCAAAACGCAACCCCACTCCAGTTGACTATTAAAAAAAATCAAATTTCTACATTTTATGACTTCTAGGTGATAGATATATTATCTCTACTAATGATTAAGACAAAAAATAAAAATTAATTATCAATTATGGGACAGTCCATACCATGATAAATACGACTATTTCAATAAAGTGTAAAACAAAAAGAAACCAAATTTTAGCTTAAAATCATATTTAAAAATTTCAGCTACTATTTCACAGTATTAATAAGTTTTGTGTTATATTTCAACATGATCAATGTATAGAATGTGCCTTTATATCCATGAAATCTTATTTATACATTTTACTTATGGCATATGAGCATGACATAGAGTCCAATGAGTTGTTTTAATTACATTAAGTGTATGAGTTGATTTATAGGATTTTTTTCCCTTCTCAATTAAAAGGTAATAAAATTGAGAAGATTTTTAAAGCAATAAATGTTATACTTAATATCTGAATAATAAGGAACAGAAAAAAATGTTTATTAACCAAAAACACCACCCCAGTACTCCGAAGCTGAAACAACGTTGAAAATCAACATATCAAAATTTGAAAATTTTAAGCTTTTTCTCCAAGTTAAAAACTGTTTAGCATACTAGCTTATAGCTATAACTCACCCTATTCATACATCAAATGAGAATACTGAGCAATTCCAAGTCATTTATAAAATAAAATGGTGTTGTTATTTAAATGAATCTAAGCTGAAAAGTGAAACAAAATGATCAAATGCAATCACTCAGAAAGAATGAAAATTAAGAAAACTGTATCCACTATGTTTCAAAGAACTACTAGTTTCAAAGAATTCTGAACAGAATTTTTAATGAAAACTTACAAAAAAATATATATATAAACTATCAGTTAGTAAGTCACTAAGTGCCCTCTTTTAAAGCATTTCAAAATTCTGGGTCTAAAAATTCCTGTACATTATCTATTTTAATAAATACATTAACATAACACACACAAACAAATACATAGAATTACTTATGACAATGTGCACATACTCACATCACTTGTATCTAAGAATTTTGTTTGAGAATTTTTAGATGATCAATTATTTTTAAAGTTTTCAAAAAGATTATAGTCATAGATAGCCTTATTATTTGCATAATGTATATTGTATTCCTTCAGTGGTACTGACGGTCTTTCCTAGCACTGCCAGTCGTGATTTTTCTTACAGATAATATTAAAAATATGTCTTCACATGTGTAATACAGCAAAATATACATTGCAATACTTTCTACACATTGTTTGGGGATTTAAACTTCATTAACGAGTCTAATTTTGCCACGAAGATTTACATACGGATTTCCTCTGACCCAACTTCCGGTTAAGGGTACAAGAGATTATAGAATGTTTTCAAGTATATTACGTGGGCATACTTGAATGAAACCTTTTGGTATCTGTAGTTTATACAATAAACTTGTGGAATATCACCCCTTTTTTCGCGTATTCGATCGTTAAAGCTGAAAGGGGCATTTGACAAAAATTCAATTGCGCTTACTAACAATGCCTCATGAGATTTTCCCGGTAAAATGTTGTTATACACTTAGTTCAAGGTCATAACTTTCAGAATATCCACCAATCAAAACATCGGAGAAGGCAGGGAAGGTGTCAAGATGCGTAATATAACATGATGTGCATCGGGGTCGAAATTCCTTGTGTTTACAAAATTATGCGCGCACAGCGCCACCTATACCGCTGGCATTGCTACTCATTCTTCTTAAGAATTTTTAATTTTATGTTTATTGTGCGTTTTTCTTTAACCTTAAGACCGTCTTTCTAATATACTATTATATTAATGTTAAATATTTTTTATTTAAATTGTTTTAACTCCGCAGAAACGCACAGAGACTTCGAACTTTCATATCATATAACCGACCATCTCCTGGCGGCCGGTAATTTGTCATCAATTCAAAAATATAATTATATACTCCTAATATATGTAATCTATTTAATATTTAAGAATCTATAATATAAATTGAAATATTCATTGCGGATCAAAAATCCATTAATTATTTAAATTTCCCTCTAATATATATAACACTTTTTCTTGCATTGTAATTTAATCAAATGACCCATTTGATATAATTATATTGAATTATTTATTGATAGTAAAAACATAATAAAGGGAAATAATCAAATGTTGAACCCGCTTTTGATTGGTTCGTTTGGATCTTGAATCTCGAAACTCGAATTTTGAATCTCGAATTTCGAATTTTGAATCTCGAATTTCGAATCTCGTATTTGGAAACTCGAATCTCGAATGAGCCTTCTGGGCTTTCGTAGATCCGCGCTTGATTTTGCCGGCATATTTTGCTTTTGGGAGTTCAATATCTACAACGCATGATCAACGTCATTTTTTGACGTGATTGATTTTTCACACCTTGACTGCACATCGTCATTAACTGTGTATCCCTTTTCTCTCTGAATCTATTTTGACATTAAAAGACAAGTACTCTGAATGCTTTTTATTTCTCTTTAGCCAGTTTCAACATATTTTAGGTCTATACCAGTTTTTTTCAGGGGCAAAACTTTATAGAATGTTGGAAACGGAAACCCCTCCCCCCTTTTGACGTCATTTTCAAGGCCTCATTTGTTTGGACATTCCGTGTTAAATTTGCGATAAAATTTCTTGGAACTTCCAGAATGAAGTGAAAATTTCGTATTTCATGGAACAATTGTGTCCAGACACATACCTGTTTTAGCGTGATTTTTGGATGTCAAATGACCATACCAAAAGAGTTTTTCTCAGTTACACATAGGTCGCAATAACGCCGTGTTCGAGGTTGCGCCGCCTGGGCATACCATTGCTTACAAAAACATCGCTAATTTATTAAAAAATAAGATTTATGATTTATGGTTTATTCTTTAGATAGAAAAGATGATGCTTACTAGATATTTTAAAATTCATTGATGTGCTTAAAGCTGTTTTAATTTTATGACGCTAGTCCACGAACTTTTTGATAATCCCTCGTATTTACAATATTATATACTTTGAAATTACTTGTTCATGACATTGCTTAATCAAATAAACGAGATCGATTTAAATCTTTACTTAACTCCAAAGAGCTCATCAAGATAAATGTATGAGGTAGAAAATGCGGACCTCGAGAAACAAAGACATCATGAAACTAAATGGCAAGAGCGTCGGGTGATCATATGCTCTTTTTTGATATTTAGAATAAATTGATAAATATTGAAAGTATCGAGCTAAAATTTTCAACATTTCTTTAACATTTTTTCTTTGATGTTCCTTAAAAAGTTTGTAAGAATTGACTACATATATTTCATGTGTATTGATTTTATCGCACCAATCCACGAACTTTTCGAACAACTCTCGTATGCATGTATTTCTTAATGCACAGTTTTATGTACTAGGCATACATATTAGGTACCCATTTTAAAAAGGGAAATAAAATTACAAGGCAATGGGAAAAAAGGATGGCATACGTATTTACTCATTTAATTTTAAAGAAATAAATGAAAACTTCAAATTGAAAAGAAAAAAATTAACTTGTATTGCACACCATTTTTTTAAGAAGCATGGATTGTTTTCATCTAGACAAATGTAGTTCTTTTTTCATCAGGGAAATCTATCTGTCCTTTTTATGAGGAAGATACGAAGAAATAAAACGAAAAATCACTGCAATTCCAAGTATATTCACGAAGCACAAAATTAAGGAAGATTCCTTAAAGAAAATTGGCTTTGAAAATTTTTAACTGTTTTCCATCATTAATTCAACAAAGGAAAATTTATTAAAAAATCGAATTATTGAAAAAAATAATTAAGGAAAAGGAAATTTGAAAAAAGGACAATGGATTCTTATAAACAATTAAATTGATTAAATGGGGGTAAAAATTCAATTAAAACAATATGATGTGAACAAGGAAGGAGGAAATGTTATCTGATTAGAAAGATGGCACTTACAAGTACTCTCTTATTATTATTTTGTTTTCTGTAAAATATTTCCATTTCCTAATTCAAATTGAAATTCCTGTTGAAAACTCTTCTCACTAAATTTTCTCACTGTTTCTGTGTGAATTTTGCTCTTCAAAAGCTGAAGCATCGTAAAAAGCCTTTTAAAATTGATTGTTGAAATTTTGAATGAAGAGTTCATTATTAAGAAAATCATTTGCACGCATACTTTTCTGGCTTTCATAAGACTTTTTAAAGCGGAAAAATAAAAAAGAATCTTATTAGTTTATTATTTTTTTGTTTATTCATTTTCGAAAAGTTTTCAGCTCACAAGGAAACGTCAACAATCTTATTTACATATTCACGGCACGAAGTCCATTGATCATTATACATTAGAGCATGAATTTCTAAAAGAGATAAGTTAGTGACAAAAAAGTTGATGAAACATAGAAATCAACAAAATTCCACAAATTTCCTTTTTATGTAACCATGACAATACTGTCCAGCAAAATAAAAACATCAGTTCAACAGAGAAACGCATCTTGCTGATATGTACTTTTATTCATCCTCTTTTCCCAAAATGCTATGAAAAAGGACAAAAGACAAATGTATATTGAAATAGAATTTTATTGATCAATAAACAAAATTGTAGTTAATATAATCTTGAAATCATGCTTACCAGAATTTGCAGCCAGAAAAACTTTGCATCCTTACCCCCTCCCCAATATCGTTAACTAGACACCATAATAATACCGTTCATCTGAAATAACCGATATCATTTTATGTCTCAGTGGAGTCTCATTTTGCACTTAATTTTATCAAAATAAAAAAAAAAGATTCATATGGATTAGTATTGACAATATTCATTCACAGACATGTGGATGGGCAGTGGACATTTTTCTAACCGCACAAAGAGTTGTTTAGCTTTGGCCATATAGTAGAACTTTTAAACACCAAACAGACAAAACTTGATAGAGTTATGCCTTTCTTTCATCTCACTGGAAAAATTTTCATAAAATGATCAGTGTCCTATGAAGCATTTTTCCCACTTCTCTGTTTGAATTCGATGATTCGGATTTTAACTCAGCAATCCTTTATCAAATTGATCATCAAAAGAGAAACAACACACTTAATCTCCAATAAATCAATTTTTATAAATTTAGGTGTTTTTATTTAAAAGCACGGAAAAAAGTTTTATGCATTTATTTTCAAATTTAGAAAAAAAACCAAGCAGTTCAAATACAAGTAAAATGAAAAAAAACATAACAAACAAACAAAAAAAGCACTAGAAAGATATTATCATGCCTTTTACAGCATCATTAAACCGATTTTAAGGCAAGATCAAGTTCATCCCAAAACTGTTCCATCAGTTCACTGGTTTCCGGCCACTTTATACTCACAATAGACCACCAGATATATCGTAAGTCTTTTGGCATTCTTTGTATGGTTATATTATCCTTAATTATCACGATGATGGACTGTCTCCGATTATTATGAAACGAATGAGTTACCGTCATCTGGACAGCGTATGAATTCCAACCATTGGCAAGAAAGTTTTCAGTGATAATGAACAAAACTTTTCTACTTTTGTCAACACACCGTAACAATTCATCCGCTTTGGATATTCCAGGAATGAAATCTTTATCTGGAAAACTTATCTGAAATCCTCTTTGTGTTAGCGTTTGATATAATGTAGAACTTACAATTCTATAGTCATCTTCAGCATAAGATATAAAAGCATCAAACCCATAGTCCCCACTTTCCACGGAATATACGCCTTTCCATCTGCTACGTAACTTCAGAATAACATAATCAACATGAACACGATATTTATTCACAAGGAAAACGACGATGATTGCAACAGTTAAAATGGTTAACATGGAAAAAGAAACGGGCAGCCAAGTTCCTGTCTGACAATTTTTCTGAAATTCTGCAAACGCCCTTTCTGTTAGAAGTTCTAACACTGTTATATTCTTTTCCTTGCATACGGTTTCATTGAGATCTGTAAACAAGTACCGGATTTCCTTCATCAATCTGAGTGATTGGACGTGTAAACAATCACAGGTTATAGGATTTCCACGAACAAAAATCTCCGTTTTTCTTAATCTCTTAAGCATTATAAAATCTGACTCTGTGATCCATGAAATTTTATTAGAGCGAATGTACAACTGTTTTAAATTATGTAAATATGTCAGTGTAATTGGAAAAGATGAGAATAGGTTGCCATCTACATTTAGAGACATTAAAGATGTTTGATATTTTAATAATGTTGGGGGAAAGTTGTAAAAATGCCCCCTTTGCAGGTCTAGTTCTTCAAGGTTTACAAGATTATAGAATATTCTTTCCATACCATCAAACTTTAAATTTATATTTCCTGCAACAATTTTTTTAAGCTTAGTTGCTTTTTCAAATACATGAGGGTATGCCGTAGGGCATTCGTTGTCAGTAATATCAAGAATTTCTAAATTCGGTGTGTCAAGATCAAAAATGTATCGCATAGGAAAATTTGTTCTAGATGAATTTAGCTGTTCTAATTTTTCACCACTTATATTTATGCGCAATAAAGAAGGGTCTTTCAACATGATATCATGGAAGTAACAATCAGCAAAACTTAAAACTTTTAATTCCCTTGAAAGAGGAAATTTAACCGTTAAATTCCAACCAAAGTTCAAATGAGGCAATTTACGAAATATTTCCATAGCCTTCATCTTGGTGTTTGCACTTATATCAAGAAAGTAGAGTTTTGGAAATTTTTGTAGTAGGTCTAACTCTATGGTTGGGTCTAAAAATTTTATTCTATTCAGGGCGATATTAAGTATTTCAATACAGTTCCCCATATTGGTTCCCTGAGGATTTTTATTAATGCCATAGATGCGGTCATTTACAAGAGTAACATTTTTGACACAAATGCTGTAAAGATATTTGCTGTTACTTTCATTAAAAATGAAAGGCTTTATATAAAGGCTTGGGAAATTTTCGTTGGCAATAATGTATTCCATGGATCGATTTTGCAAGCATTTTAAACTTTTCATAACTGTATTCATGTCGCACAACCCCCCAAAGTAGATTTCTACACCCTGTAGGTATGGAAACGAGCAGAAAATTTCTTCACTGACATCGCAAAGAAGATGTTCACTGAAACGCATTGTCAGGTATTTAATTGGTGTTTGAGATAAGCCACTAAAACTGTCTTTGTGTATGTGGAAGAGTGACGAAGAGAATAGTTTCAATTCTCTTAATTTTTTGAGACGTTTGAACGACTCATTGAATCGAAAGGCGTTAAACACATCGATCTGTAATTTCTCCAAAGATATAAGGCTTGATATTTCGACATCAGGATATTTTGTAAATAAATTGCCACAAACTGTCAAAATTCTCAACTTTTTCAGGTGAGACAATGAGTTATATTCGAAAGCAAAATCTGTAAGACTACAAAAAGAAATACTGAGGACACATAAATTTTTCAGTAACTTAATGGAATCTGTAATTACGATTTTTAGCTTGTTATGGTTAAAATTCAGGGCTGTTATTCTACTAAGATTTAAATGAATGCCTTGGAATGTCATGGGAGATATCGAGTTAAAATTATTATGAGAAAGGTCAAGCATCAGCGTATTGTTGTTTAATTTGTCTGGGAATTCAGTAGGTATCTTTTCTAAGTTGAGGTGACTACAGTCCCACAGCAAGCCTTGATTGCCACATTCATCTTCGTGAGATACTATTCTGCATTTAGTCTCGCTTGTGCATTCTACAACTAGAAAATAATTATGTTTTAAAGACGCTGAATTAATGAATTACAGATTTGTACCTTCATACTTCCATTAATAAAATGAAAATTCTCACTATAAACTGTACAAATCATTAAAATGTAGCCAACGGTTCTTTGTATTGTCATGATTTTGCGTGGGCAGCTTTCTGTCAATCAGCTGATATCTGAAATTGATGAATGCAATTTTGAAAATGTCTCTTTATATTAGAAAAACTAGAATTAATAAAATTTGATAAAAAATAAAGAAATTAAATAAGAAGCATTCAGAAAGTGTAGTTAAGAACAGATGATACAAACAAACGTTTGTCAAAATATTTAAAATAACAAGCTGAGTCAAATGTTTATATGAGTAAAATCAACAAGTTTTGTCGCGTATTTTTCTTTTGGGGGGATAGATGATCTTATTCAAAGTTTCACAATTATGGAATTTAGAGTAATAACGATGGTTGCAGGAGGTACAATTGTGAACATTATAGAAGTTTAACAATTTCTTAATATTTTATAAATTTATTAGATGCGTCATTTGCAACACAATAGGCCCTGAAACAAGACCTGTACAATTCCAGGTATCCATTCGTTTTATTTGCATTATCTGTATCTCAGAATTAAATTAGCATTCCAAAAAATTTACTGTTAGCATTCAATTTATATGAGAAAAATGCTTGGCCAATTTTCATTTTCAAATAAGCATGATTTTTACCTGACATGCTTTTTGGAAGAATTAATAAATATAATTTGTTGGAACTGCAAATATTTATTATACATGCATTAAGATTTTTCCGGCGTTACATTTTAACATATTTTAAAACTAAGCTTTAAATGATACATACTTATGAATATTCTGCATCAATCCGACTATTTCATTTAGATATTGATATGACAACAACATAAGAATACCTCTCTATATTTATTTAAATATAACATGTAAACGTAAGAGATACTATATCAAGGAAATTTTCCTTATTTTAATGGGAAACACTTTTCACAAATCATCGAATCTTTTATTACACATTTATTTGACTTTTTTTATGTTTACATATAGGTATTTAAGTTCTTAACATAAAACAGTATATTTTTTGTCAATCAATAGTGTTCAAAGATATTATACTGAAAATAGTAATTGTCAATTTGCTATGCAGTGTTTCGATTCAGTATTTAATGTGGGGCTTTCTATAATCACCTTTATAAAACAGCAAATCGTAAGGTGACAATTATGAAAAAAGACAAAATTTATATTATCTGCCGTCAGATAATCGCTTATTTTGACCCACATGTCAACTTTTACATCACAGGATCCAATATTTTTTTCCCATTTTTATAATTGCATGATTGCATATTTCTGCACACTGAATATATATGCAGGGTTATTTTCGCCCCGTGTAATTTTCGCCCTTTCACACTTGCAAACAATTTAGTCCCGTTAAAAATTCGCCCATTAGTAGTTTAATTACAGAAATTATATGTATTATTTCATTTCGCCCTGTTTTAAAGTCTCTCAAATGAGGATAGGGCGAAAGGGGCGAAAATAAAACGGGAGCGACAATTTCCCTGTATACAGTATCAAATCAACTGACAATTAACCCCAAATATGATTAATATACTTTTGAATTGAATAGGTGAAAAGTAAAAGAAATCGTACTTTTTTCAATAGTTCTAAAACGAACGATGAAATGCGTGGCTACCTTTTTATCCATCACGTCTTATATATATTTAAAGAATATATGACTTTAAATATTCTACAGTCAATTTTACTAATTCATGCTGCAATCACCGATTATCACTGAGTATGTTAATTTTTTTCTCCCAGTTAAGTTGATGCGTGTGAGCTAGAGCATGCTTTATAAAAGAACAACATTATAAACTATACAAGCTCATAACAAGTAAGTATAGATGGTAAAAGGATATCAACATTCTTTCTCGTTAACAACCATTTCGCAATTGTATATTAGATACAATTGCCTTGTCAGCAAAAACAACCTCTTGTTCGATCGAATTTTGACTGAAATTTTTTTATGAAAATTGTCAGGTAATTATTTTCACTCTGAATCAATCACAAACGTTTCCGTTTGGCCGGTTCATGACAAGCTGAAAGAGGATGTTAACTGCTGCATGACACCTGATCTCATCAGTGATATTTTTGAGGTTGTCTTTGTTTTTGTTTACCATTTGTCGTGTTTAAATGCATTTGAATTTGATTACTGGTCGTTGTCTTAATTTGTCATTGTATATTATATTATCTGAAATACCTTTAAAAATCTGTATGATCAATTTGTATTCAGATTCAGATTCAATATGGTTCAAGAAAATACTTCAAGAATATATACAAGAATAAAATAATTTATTAAGTACTATCAAGGGGATACAGTCATCAAGAATATACAATTCTTGTGTAAAAGACTAAGCCAAGACTAAAAGGTGTAAAGAATATACTTAGTCTATTATTTCTCAATGCACAGTTTAATGATCTACTGCATATTAGGTACTGATTAAAGAAATTGGAAGCTTGAATTGTATGTCAACGGGAAAAAAGAATGGCATAAAGATTTACTTATCATAATTATTTTTTTAATGAAATAAATCAAATCTTAAAAGTGAAAAAAAATGAAAAAAAAATCTAACTTGTATTGCACAAAAAGAATTGACAGTTACACAAACTTATTTCTTTTTTTTTCTCAGGGAAATATATTTCGAAGGTATCCTTTTTATGAGGAAAGTGCGAGGAAATTTAAATATTTACAAAAGAACATCCCTTTAAAAAAATCTGTTTTATTAAATTAATGAGAATTGTTTTTCCTGTTTCCTATCATTAATTTGGAAAATACATCCAAGGAAAGGGAAATTGACAATAGGTTCTTATTAACGATCAAATTGATAAAAAAGGAAATTAAAAATTCTATTAAAACAATGCGGTATTAGCAGAGGTTCTAACCACTGCGCAATCAACTACAGGTTGCCACATTTCTTGCATATTTCGATTTTCCTCGACTTTAGACGATATGGAGTAACTTTAGGACGAATCAGATACGACTTCAGATTTTCAATTGTCAACTTTCCATAATATATAAGTAATAATACTGCCGAGTATACCACAATCACATGCTTATGGTGTTTATGTCTTCCAACTTTATCCCTTATGGGGGCTTACTATAGATGCGTTCAATTTTTAACGCGAGGCATGTTACTCATTGATAATTTGGCATTAAAGGGATTTCAACAGTCACGTTTTAAGTCAGCATTTAGTAATAATTGCTTCATGGAGTTTAAAAATGTTTTGAATCAAGCCATTTTAGACTGTCGGACGAGAGAGGGCAACCAAACAAATTTTGAAAGATGAGCTAACATATTATGATGATTACTGATATATTCAGAGCATACACACTGTGTTTACATTTATGTACATGCAATAGAATGTCGTTTGGACAAGATGTATTTTGCTAGCACGACGTATGCGGTTCCAAGGCCTACAATTTAACCCTTTTAATAAAATAATAATATCTCGTTTGCTTGACATAATATTTGTATATGCACGACCATTTTCTCGTTTGTTCTACAAATTATTTCGTTTGCACGTGCACGAGTTATTTCCTTAGTTGCACATGATTTAATCTCGTTTAAAAGATGTAAAAGTGTCGTTTCGCGAGATATTATCTCGATACAATGTCTTCTGTACGAAATAAGTTTTTGTATTTTCTTAAACTGAACAAATTCTAGAGTACATGTTTTTAGAATTTCTGGATAAGAAGAATATTCTTATCATGCGCCTAAAATAAAACTGAAAGTTTGAATAGAATTAATTACCAGTAGTTATTTCTATAGAAAACAAAGAGCCATTTCAAAATTATAGATATTATCTACAAAGTAAACTTGATGTTTATCACTCTGACAGAATAAGACATAATTTATTTACTGTTCCGATTCTTTTATTTTCTTTAATTTAAAATCAAAATAATGGACAGTTTTCTAGCTCAAAGTCCGTTGAAACAATATAAAAAACACGAGCGTTCTAAAACTTATGAGATGGGATTAGATATATTAACTGGAAACCCCATACTGTTTTTGGCTTAATTATCGTGTTTTAAATTCTCAAATTCTTTATATACATGTATAATTGAATTTCCTTTTCATAAAAAAAATCATTTTCCTAATAATTGGTACGTTTTTATCATCATTAAGAGTCATGTGAAAGACATCTTTTAATAGTGACACCCGGTACAGCATATTTATTCCACCAATTCAGCATGTTGTTTGGTCTTACTCTTTAACGGATAATTCAATGAAAATATTCATCACACAAGATCATGACCACAATAAGGACCTTACATTATACATCAATGATATTTGTCATTTTAAGTAAGCATTTTATTTTATTCTTTCTTTTTTACTGTAAATATGTTGTTATATTTTTTAATGTATTCAATATCATTTAATTCGATTTACGTAATAAGGTCAGACAAGACGTTCCTCAATATCTGTTTTGTATTTCTTCGTGATGTATGAAAAATATTCAAAATTTTAATCACATTCTGATTTCTAAACCATTTTTTATACGTCTTTAAAAAATCCAACTAATAATAAAAATATTTGAAATCGAATTTTTTTTTCTTCCCAAAAGAATTATATAAGAAAAACTACCTCTTGGCATTTTGCACAAAAGACTGTTAAGGTACCTCAATTTTTTGTGAGTAAACATGTTTAAGTAGCAATACTTCAATGACAAAATCTTGGAAAATTTTATATATTATTAAGGAAGTCGTATCGTCTGTCATTAATAGAAAATGAAATATGTTTTGAACGTACAATTTATAATTTAATTTTGTCTATTACTTCTAGTTGTAGAATGTGCGATGGAGAGGCAGTGCAGAGTTTTATCTCACAAGGATGAATGTGGCAACCAAGGCTGGCTTGCTGATTGTAGTCAACTTGATTTACAAAACATTCCTAGTAGATTTATAAACAAATTAAAAAACAGCACGATTATGTTAGACCTCTCGCAGAATGATTTTACTTCAATATCTCCGGAAACATTTAAAGACATCCATTTAATTTCAAGGAATGTAACAGCCCTGTATTTTAATCAAAACAAGATAAAATCAATACAAAGTCATTCTTTTCAACTGTTACAGAACTTGTGTGTTCTCAATATTTCATCTTGTTCTCTTTCGCAATGGTCCTTTGAGATGGGTGCATTTTCTAGTATAAGAAAATTGAGAATTTTGATCGTTTATGATAATTTATTCACAAGCTATCCTGAACATGAAATAACAAACCTTTTATCTCTGGAAAAATTGTATATCGATGTGTTTGTTGAATTTAGATTTAAACAATCATTTAGAACTTTAACAAAATTAAAGGAACTTAAATTATACCCGACATCCCATTTCCATATCCACAGCGACAGCTTTAGTGGACTATCTGAATCACCTATTCAATACTTGGATTTGAATTTCAAAAGACATGTGCTTTGTGACATCAGTGAAGAAATTTTCTGTTCCTTTCCCTACTTAAAAGGAGTAGTAATCTACTTTGGAGGGATTTGTGACATGAATGTAGTCATGAGGAGTTTAAAATGCTTGCAAAATCGAAGCATGGAATACATTGTTGCCAATGAAAATTTCCCGGATCTTTATTTGATGCCTTTCTATTTGAATAAAAGTAACAGCAAATACCTTTACAGCATCTGTTGTAAAAGCGTGTCTCTCATCAATGACCGAATTTTTGGCATAATGGCAAGTCCCCAGGGAACTAATATGGGAAACTGCATGGAATACTTTAATGTCGCCCGGAATAAAATTAATCTATTTTTGCCATTTTTAGGAATAGATTTTTTGCAAAATTTTCCAAAACTAAAGTTTATTGATGCAAGCTACCACGGATATATGGTTGATGCGAGCTACCACAACAATATGAACGTAACTGATGTATACAATAGCAAGTGGCTCAAAATGCTTGGATGGAAACCAAACATAACAATTACGGTTGATATTTCAAAGAATTTACAGTTCATAAATTATGCAGACAATTACTTCCATAATATAAATCTCAAGGACTCGTCTACAGTTCGCGTAAATGTTACTGCTAAAAACTTGCAAGAATTAAATTTATCCAATACAAATTTTCCTATAAGGTACATTTATGAGGCCGATACCCCAAACTTAGAAGTACTTGATATTACTGGTAGCACATGTCAAACGATATACGTTCATTTATTTGAAAAAGCAACAAAACTAAGGAAAATTGTTGCCGAAAATATAAAGCTTAATTTCGATGAATTGGAAAGCATTTTCTATAGTCTTAAAAACCTGGAAGAGCTAGATGTTTATAAAAGTAATTTACGAAACATTCCACCAACTTTATTAAAATACCAAACAGTTTTATTTCGTCTGAACTTGGACGAAAATTTCTTTCCGTCCTTTCCAGCTACGTTGAAATATGTACAGAATTTAAAAGAGCTATATATTCGTTTTAACAAAATAACATACATCACTGAGTCAGACTTTGTTACCTTTAAGAGATTAGGAAAAGCAAAGATTTTTATTCAAGGCAATCCAATAAACTGTGATTGTTTACATGTTCAATCACTTAAATGGATAAAAGAAATTCAGCACTTATTCATGGACCTTAATGAAACCCTTTGCAGTGAAAAGAGTTCAACAGTGTTAGAAATTATTCAAGAAAAGACCTTTGAGGAATTTGTCAAAAATTGCCAAACAGACACGTGGCTGGCCTTGTCTATTTTGATGTTATTAATTCTAATTGTTACAATCACTGTTGTTTTCCTTGCCAAAAAATATCGTGTTCATATTGATTATGTTATTCTGAAGTTACGTAGCAGATGGAAAGGCGTATATTCCGTCGAAAGTGGGGACTTTCAGTTTGATGCTTTTATATCTTATGCTGAAGATGACTATAGAATTGTAAGCACTACATTATATCAAACGCTAACACAAAGAGGATTTCAAATAAGTTTTCCAGATAAAGATTTCATTCCTGGAATATCCAAAGCGGATGAATTGCTCCGGTGTGTTGACAAAAGTAGAAAAGTTGTGTTTATCATCACTGAAAACTTTCTTGCCAATGGTTGGAATTCTTACGCGGTCCAGATGACGGTAACGCATTCGTTTCATAATAATCGGAGACAGTCCATCATCGTGATAATTAAGGATAATATAACCATACAAAGAATGCCAAAAGACTTACGATATATCTGGTGGTCCATTGTGAGTATAAGATGGCCGGAAACAAGTGATCTGATGGAACAGTTTTGGGATGAACTTGATCGTGCCTTAAAATCGGTTTAATGATGCTGTGAAATTTCTCGGAAAACTTAATAAAAAAAACTGAACCAATGAATAATTTCTGAAGGGTTTTTTGCCATATTAATGTCATACGCAACGTAGTTTGAACTTTATTGGGCTCTTCCCTTGAATTGAAGAGTTCCACTAAATGAAGGACCTGTGTGCAATACTTTGAATGTCTATATATGGATTTGTTCACCTCTTCTAAAACAAATTCTGATGGGAAAAAATCAAGAATTTATGTGTATTTTTGCGTATTTTCCTTTGAATAATGCAAAGATTTTCATAATTTGATATCTTCCAAAAAACCCTGGTAAGGCATGCTGATTTTTTGTCTATGGACATCTGATGGCACTATAATCTTGAATTAAGAATATCTTGAAAAATTATCAGTCCGTAAGGTACCTTGCGTATGTCCTTAATTTTTTAATATCCCAGATAGCATGACTATGTTGGGCCAACATTTGTTAAAGGTTGTATGGTTGGCGTTGGGGGAACAACGTTGGGCCAACGTTAGACCAATGTTACCAAGTCAACCTTCTCGACCATGACGGAATTCCTATGCTGGCCCATTGTTGGTCCAACGTAAGCAACTTCCATTCACTTTAGTTTCCAAAGAAGGAAGGATCATGGCGTTGGCCCAACGTTGGACCAATGTTTATAATACACCCTTAAAGAAAGTGTATTTACAAGTTGGTAGTAGTATGTTGGCCCAACGTTGGCCCATTGTTTGTAATACACCCTTAAAGAGTTTGTAGTAGTATGTTGGCCCAACGTTGGCACAATGTTTGTAATACATCCTTAAAGAAAGTGCCTTATCAAGTTGGTAGTATTATGTTGGCCCAACGTTGGCCCATTGTTTCTAATTCACCCTTACAGAACGAGTCTTATCAAGTTGGTAGTAGTATGTTGGCCCAACGTTGGCACAATGTTTGTAATAAATCCTTAAAGAAAGTGCCTTATCAAGTTGGTAGTAGTATGTTGGCCCAACGTTGGCCCATTGTTTGTAATACACCCTTAAAGAACGTGTCCTATCAAGTTGGTAGTAGTATGTTGGCCCAACGTTGGCCCAATGTTTGTAATACACACAAGTGTTATTTTGTTTAGGTCTTCAAAGATGGGATATTTATATTGGGCCAACGTTGGCCCAATTATTATACTGCCAACTAATTGATGGAGTCAATTTTATAATTAGCTGCTGAGCTTTACGTTAGGACAACGTTGGTACATTCTGAAATAATTGAGAGGACTTTCTATGTCCATGCTTATCAGTGGATGACTGCTTTTGTTTAGATATGATATTTTCAACATTTTAACTTAGCACTTAAGAGATCAAGCACCAAAGAGTGTTTTATTCTATTTTTTAAATTGTGTATATGCTTATTTATTTGTAATAACCCAGATAGCAGAACACCGTTGGCCAAATCTTACATTATGGTTCTATTATCTATGTTGGGTTACCTTGATTGGGCCAACAATGGCCCAGCATGGAATATTGATAGCTGGTCATGTATAATAGTGCACTAATTTTGGGCTTACTGTTGGCATTATATCATAAAACTATTATCATGAGAGAAAATATTTGTTTGGAGATTGGCATCGGCCCTACGTTGTGGGTAGACAACAACCGGGCTTCTTGTAATATCCGCGCCATTTTTAATCTGACACGAGCGTAATGAGACTGATACCTTGCATATCTGCACTCACTTTGTAAGTATTAATAATATGTTTGCCTCGGCACAGCTGAATTAACGTTTAGTTTTTAAACGATATCATGTACAAATCTGTGTAAATCAGACACGGGGAATGCAGAGGCCAGGTGCTGTTGGGTCAACACTGTACAGATAGCATGCTTACATTGGGCCAACGTTGGGCCAATGTAATCGGTTACATCGGGCCAATTTTGGCAAATGGCATTGACCCAATTTAAGTTTGCTCATCGACCCAATGTTGGCCCGATATGTTGGGCCAACGTTGGCCCAATGTAGAGTGTTATTTCTACAGATATTGGCCCAACGTCGCGCCAACATTGGCCCAATAAATGCGACATTGTTGGCGAAACGTCAACAAGAACATTGGGCCGATGTTGGCAAATGCCGTTGGCCCAGTGTCATTTTGCTCCTTGGTCATATGTTGGTCCGATATATTGGACCAACATTGGGCCAATGTGTATAAACATTTGATTGTTACAAATCTGTATATTAACAAATCTGATCGTCTCTACAATCAGAAATAAATCTACAACCAATCCTACTTGAAAAATCAAGCTAGCTAAAAAAAAATTTGAAATTCTCATAATTTATCGAAACAAAATAAATAATCAGTGATTAAATTTTTTGTTTATATACAAGAAAAATAAATGAAAGTATAAAAATGTGTTTTGATACAGTTAAAACAATTAATAATTTGCTCGTTATTTAAATTGAAATTTGTGTCTAGTAGAATACATTTCCGAAGTCTACCACTTAATTTACTTATATACACTTAACGTCGAGAACATGATCAAACATTTTGAAAATGTTGAATTTGCTGAAGTTAAAACAAAATTTATTCAGTACTAAAAATTAATTGGGTTCTTTCATTTAAAATTTGTTCAGTGTAACGACAAATTTTCAATACATGTATTTTATATGGGGCAACATTGAATCAAAATTGTTTTGATGATGATATCAAGCGTATGAATATTATGCATAAATGCCTTCATCACGCACGCTAATCACTTAATCACACCATGAAACAAAAAAGACGGTTATTCCTTAATTGACAGCTTAAACATATAGTGATATACTTGTAAATTTAATCGTATGTTTATGTTTACTCTTTACTGAGAAAAGTAACAAATATATTAAGTACCAAATATTACAATTTTAGTGCTACTGGAGATTCTAAAAAGACATGGAGAACACAATCAAAGAATGGCTAAGTATGCCAAGGACAGGGATGAGGGAGGAAGAAACGGACAGAGAAGAAAAGAAAGGGGAGGAGGAGACTCGGGAAGAGGAAATGGAGACTTAGGAGAGGGATCAGATGGAAAGTGGCAGTGCCTAACTTTTTTCTGTGATATAGTATGACATTCCTGTAGTTCTACTTTTTTTGTGTCTGTTTGTCGGTTATAAACTCGATGCAGATGCCAGAAAATTTTTTTCTGTAAGTAAACAAAATGACGGGATTCATTCTAGTATTATTTTAAGAACAGCTAGGAGGGCTTTGTTTATTTGTTAGACGTGCTTATTGATACCTGTAATTTACTGAACTTGTGCATAATTTACATCAGAGAGGGAGTATACAGTCATGTAACCCTACATGTATAGCTTGAAGTGAGCATCCACTTTTAATTCTTTATTAATGTTTTCTTCAAACACTGAGCAATAAGATTATATTGTGTTATAATTGAATTTTATATTTTGATTTCTTTTTTCTCAGTTTTTTTAATTAATGTAGAGCTACTTACAATGCAATACTTGTTGATGGCAATTCTATGAGAATATTGAGAATATGTATTAAACTATTAATCTAGCATATATAGCATATATAGATAGTATTAAAGGCTTTTACCATTTAACTGTACTACAAAACTAGTATAACCTTATTGTATATATTTGTTTGTCAATTTTGAGGACAAATGGCCAACCAGTGAAGAGCAAATGAGTTGTCATGATGGAGAGCCAATAAGATACAAACCAACGTTGGCCCAAAAATGATGTTTTCCTGATATTGAAAGAATAAGTGGCCCAACAATGGCTCAATGATATCCGTTCGTTGGTCCAACAATAAGCCAACAAGTTGGTTTGATTAAGGGCCGATGAGCAAAATACCGATGGCCCAACATTAATTGCTTACAATGGCCCAACTGTACAAAAATGACGTTTGCCCAACATTGAAAAAATACATTGGCCCAACAGTGGCCCAATATTAACTGTTACGTTGGCCCAACAATAAGCCAATAAGTTGGTTTGATTAAGGGCCGATGAGCAAATTACCGTTGGCCCAACATTAGTTGCTTACAATGGCCCAATTGTTCAAAAATGACGTTTGCCCAATACTGAAATAATACAATGGCCCAACAGTGGCCCAATTTTAACTGTTACATTGGCCCAACAATAAGCCAACAAGTTGGTTTGATTAAGGGCCGATGAGCAAATTACCGATGGCCCAATGTTGAATTCAAACAGTGGCCCAACATAAGGAGCGTTGTTGGCCCAACAAAGGTCCAATAACATCCTGCTATCTGGGATAATTTTGAATATAATTAATAGTGATATTTTTTGCTAATATCAATTTGACATGGTTACTGTATTGACTGTAGAATGTGCAAAATGTTAACTTTAAATTAAATTTATTTTTCACATCCTTGATTCATCAACTTGTTTCTCAGTGGGTTGTCTCGTTTGGAAATTGTTCGTACGAAGAACATGCACTTGCGCATCGAATCAACTGCATGGGAGACCCGAACTTCATATGCAGGTGATAGGGATATATTCTTATAGAAGAAGGGAAATTGGCTCGTATTTTCACTCAGAATTCTTTCTTATTAAATCTGCTTCATACAAATACAAATACAAAAAATAGTTCTGCTTATAGCAGTCGAAATTATTACATGTACCCATGGGAATTCCAACATATTATTGAAAGACTGGGCAGTTGCTCTCTAAAAACTAAATGGATGTAGTCAATCAAAATATCAAGCATCTTTTAAACATTAACTTCAGATAACCTGTGTTTAAAATCAAAATGATTTCTAAGAAAATAGGGGTTTTTTGCGAATGCCAATGACAAAGTTATTAAATTTCAGTATAAGTTCCATTTCTATCATTTGTGGAAAAGTGCCTGTATATACTAGATGCCAATAATTCTATCGACTAACGTTTCAAAAACCCTTGAAGTCGTATGATTTAAATATTGATTATTATCCAATTAATAGCACCTTGAATTTTACATTTCAGTCTATGGGCAGCGCATGCTTTATAAAGATATCGTAAAAAATATGAATTTCAAATAAATCTTTTGATGAAAGTATGCACAAACTCACTTTTTATTAAAGTATGAAATAAAATCAATCATTTACCCCAGAAATTTTGAGAAAATTAAACATTTTCTTATTTTCATCAAGGGGCAGATAATTCTTTTTAAAAAAAATTTCAATGTGCACATGAAATCAGTCATATGAATTTGGTTCATTTCACTGTTATCGTTGCTTATAGCGATGCAATTTTAACTACAGTTGTTCGACCAGTTTCGAACAAGAAACTGATAGGTTCGGTCGTACTATAAAAAAACTATGCATTATTATACCCCCAGTTGGAAAGCGGGATGGTATATAGTATTTCGTCTGTCTGTTACGCTTTGGGGTACTAATCTCTTATCCGCAACTCCTCTTATACCACTGAGTGAAATTTGATGAAACTTTCACAGAATCTTTATCACATATTGCCATTGTGCACCTCCTATTTTACTTTTTGATCCGACACATATTTTGGGTTTTCAGTAGCAAAACATGGACATTGCCATTATATTCATATGGGAGGCGGGGTATCTAAGCTCACTTTAATGATACCGCATTCCTCCTCTATGATTATTATGACAAAGTCCATGTTTTGCTTTGGGTGACCCGAAATACCGGTAAGTGTCAGATCAAAATGTAATACGAGAGGTTACAATGGCATAATGTAATAAAGAACCTGTGAAAGTATCATTAAATTTTATTTCGTGGTATAGGAGGGATTACAGATAAGAGATGGATATAACCTTCAATATTAGAAAGAATGGCATTATCTATGTTTTGCGAGGTAGTGCAAATAATGCGTCAGATCAAAAAATGAAATAGAAGGTGCACTATGGCACCAATTAACAAAGGTTCTGTGAAAGCCTCATTTCATTTATTGGTAGAAGAGGAGTTGCGGATGAGAAATTAAATGGGTATCCGAAAGCGTATCAGATGGATGGATTACAGACAGACGGACGGACGTATACAGATGGATGGATGGATGGATAAACATCCCATCACAATAGACCCCTCCCCTGCTTTTTAAGCAAGGTATAATACCTACCTACCTACCTTGTTGCACCCGGAGGCATATAGGGCAAGGACTAGGGGTTCTATTCCTCTCCATTCTTTGCAATCTTCTAACTCTCCCTACCCAGATAAGACTTATTTCCTTCTCTTTCTCAACTGTTCGCCTCTACGTTGTTTTTCTAGAGTCCATCTAAGTGCCACTCTTGCGATGTCATTTGTGGGCTTTCTCAAGACATCACACTCGCATTTTTTCTATGATATTGAAAGGTACCCATCTCTTACCCGCAATCTTCTTAACCTCTTACCAGGTACGATTTATTTCCTTAAGCTCTTTCTCCGCTGTTCGCCTATACGTTGTTTTGGTCGGCCTTTCCTCCTTTTTGTCCAACGCTTTCGAGAATTAAGCGAGGGGACATTAAATCACATTCGTCTGTTCGTCTGTCCGTCCGTCACAAAAACTTTTACCTTGCCCATAACTTTTGATTTAGTGGAGCTATAATTTTCATATTTCACATGTGTATTTATTGTGACAAGATCTTTCCTTGGGTACCACCAATTGTGACCTTTTGACCTTGATCTTGGAGTTTGACCCACTTTTACACAAAAATTCCAAACTTTTACTTTGGCTATAACTTTTGAATGGTAGAAACAAACTATGACTCTCATATTTCACATATATATGTATTCTGTGCGGCAAGATCTTTCGTTAGATACCAACAACCTTGACCTTATGACCTTGGAGATTTCCGTATTAATGAAAAAACGTTATCCTTTACAATAACTTTTGAACGATAAGGGCTACGGCTTTCATACTTCATATATGTAATCCTTATGAAAAAAAAAAAAAAAAAAACATTCATTGGATACCAAGAACTTGAGTCTTTGACCTTGGCCTTGGAGTTTGACCTATTTTTCAAAAACATTTACCTTGGCCACAACTTTTGAACGGTAGATGCTAGGACTTTCATTTTTCATTTATATATTCTTTGTGGCAAGACCTTTCATTGGATATTAACAAATTTGACCTTTTGACCATGACTTTGGAGATTTTTGTACTTATACTTATAAAAAACTTAAACCTTGACCATATAACTTTTGAATGGTATGGGCTAGGGCTTTTATACTTCACATAATTTTTATGTAATTCTTGTTAGAAGACATTTCATTGGATACCAAGAACTTTAACCTTTAACCTTGACCTTGGAGTTTGACCTACTGTCTAATTAACCTTGGTCGTAACTTTTGAACGGTTAGGATTGGGGTTTTCATCCTTCACATAGGTACATCAATTTGTATTACTTGTGACAAGACCTTTCTTAAGAAACCAACAACTCAGACCCTTTCACTTTGGAGTTTGACCTACCTTTCAAAAATTGATCCTTGACCATAGCTTTTGAACAGGTGTTGCTAGGGATTAAAATTGTATTTCATAATCGTATTTCTTGTGAGAAAACCCTTCTTTGGGTATAATAATCCCCAACTGCTGTAACATCATTTATCTTTTGTTAGTTACTGCTATCAATTTTGAATTTCTTCTTGTATGTTTTTTTTTTCTTATTACTTGTTTGCCTTGATGAGCCCCAAATTGGTATTAATAAATCTTATCTTATCATATCTTATAATATATTTAATTTGCATTAAAGAAAAGTTTAATCTTTGTTATGTTGCCATGACTGTCTGTTCAACAAACACATCTTGTTTCTTATATTGAGAAGAGATGTGGCTTTCATATTTGACAAGTACATTACCTGTGACAAGATATTTCCGAGCATGGTATGATTTCTTACGCCTCGACCTTGACAATTGACCTTATTTTCAAAGAAAATCAACTTCATTGAAAAATTCTAAATAAATGACATATGATAGTATATTCATGTTAGAAACAATATGTCATAAAAATGACATCTCACCCACAAAGACACCGAAAGCGGGGACCACAATTCTTTGAATTAGCTTGTTCCTTCTTGGGTCCATCTAAGTGCCACTCTTGCGATGTCATTTGTGGGCTTTCTCAAGACATGACACTGCCAATTTTATACCCCCGCTTGAAAAGTGGGAGGGTATTTACTGTAATCGGTATGTCCGTCCGTCCGTACGTCTAGCTGTCCGTCCGTCCGTCTGACTGTCTGTTACGCTTTGGGGTACCCATCTCTTATCCGCAACTCCTCTTATACCACTAAGCGAAATTTAATGAAACTTTCACAGAATCTTTATTACATATTGCCATTGTGCATCACCTATTTTACTTTTTGATCCGACGCATATTTTGGGTTTCCCGGCCACAGCAAAACATGGACATTGCCTTTATAACCATATGGGAGACGGGGGGGGGGGGGTATCATTTAGTGAGCTTATTGCTCACAGTACCTCTAGTTTCTATAATATTGAAGGGTATACCCATCTCTTATCCGCAACTCCTCCTATACCACTAAATAGAAATTATGATACTTTCACAATTTCTTTATTACATAATGCCATTATGCACATCCTATTTTACTTTTTGGTCCTACACTTATCGGATTTCCAAGAGCAAAACAAAGACTTAAAATCATAAGAAAGAGAGGCCGGGGGGGGGGGGGTATCGTATAGTGAGCTCGCTGCTCACAGTACCTCTAGTTTATTTTAGACCAGCTTTTGGTTTTGGTCAGAGTACATATCAAACTTACTTTTGATGTCTGGAATGTTAAATTGTTTTATGTGAAAAAATGACGTCTATACAGAGCTAGATTCTTCCTCCGAATCACTCGTTGAAGTGATTCAGATTGGTTGCATTGTAAAAGTATGTCAACTGTTTCAAGTACCAGGTACGATATAAAGAAACTGAAGCAAAACTTCACATACTTCAAATTCATACAATTCATACACTCATAAATATAATAAGCCATCTAACCATTTGTATCATTTTATTTTTACAACTTTGAATTTATTAATTATCAGCTCATAGATTAATAATTATTCGGAACTGGCCAAACGACTGTAGTTTAAATTCATTAATGATTGATTGATCAAAAACCCTTCATTATACATTGAATACCTTACATAAACAAGAGGTAATGTGAGCAATGAGCTCACTAAATGATACCCCCCGCCTCCCATATGAATAAAATGGCAGTGTCCATGTTTTGCTCTGGAAAATCCAAAATATATGTCGGATCAAAAAGTAAAATAGGAGGTGCACAGTGGCAATATGTAATGAAGATTCTGTGAAAGTTTCATTAAATTTCCTTCAGTGGTATGAGAGGAGTTGCGGATAAGAGATGGGTACCCCAAAGCGTAACAGACGGACGGACGTACAGACGGCTGGACAGACGGAAATACCGATTACTATATACCCTCCCGCTTTCCAAGCGGAGGGTATAAAAACTAGAGGTACTGTGAGCAATGAGCTCACTAAATGATACCCCCGCCTCCCATAATGTCGATGTGTTGCTTTATATTGTTTTACGGTAATGTGTAAAGAGGAATAACTCGTCCCGTCAAATGTTATCCAGAAGCTTCTATTATGTGACGTCATAGGTAAACAAAAAATGGCAATGTCCATGTTTTGCTCTGGGAAACCTAAAATACGTGTCGAATAAAAAAGTAAAATAGGAGGTGCACAATGGCAATATGTAATGAAGATTCTGTGAAAGTTTCATTCAATTTCACTCAGTAGTATAAGAGGAGTTGCGGATAAGAGAAATAGCGTAACAGACGGACGGACGGACGGACGGACAGACGTACAGACGGACGGAATAAACGATTACTATATACCCTCCCGCTTTTCAAGCGGGGGGTATAACTAGAGGTACTGTGAGCGATGAGCTCACTAAATGATACCCCCCGCCTCCCATATGGTTATAACTGGTGAAAAAGTCCATGTTTTCCTGTTGCCGGGAAACCCAAAATATGTGTCGGATCAAAAAGTAAAATAGGAGGTGCACAATGGCAACATGTAATAAAGATTCTGTGAAAGTTTCATCAAATTTCAATGAGTGGTATGAGAGGAGTTGCGGATAAGAGATGGGTACCCCAAAGCGTAAGAGACGGACGGACGGACAGACGGACGGACGGACGGAAATACCGATTACTATATACCCTTTCAAGAGGGGGGTATAATGAGTGACATTGGTAATAATTTGTGATTTCAAAAGTTTTTTCTTTTTTAAATTTTTCATTGTTTTGTTTTTGTTTGTTTGTTTGTTTGTTTTTTTTATTGATAAGTAATATTCTCGCCTGATTAACACCACATTTTCTCATATATATTTTTGAGCGTTTTCTACTGCACATTCTGTTCCGGGGGGGGGGGGGATTGAGATGATTTTGTTATTCAAATTTTTTTCATAATTATCATTTTAAATTTCATATTTTTTCTGCACTTTCTGCACAATTATCGTACAGTTTTCTGTGACATCGTTTTCTATTTGAGCAACAGTTCTATATATCGAAACAGTTGAGGTACAAGCTATTAAAGCTAATGTCAACTTGACGTCATTTCCGTACTAAACATTCTATTGTGTTGAAAAGTAACGAAGGTTTGTATACCTTTTTCATGTATTTATTCAGATATTCTGAGAACAAAAGGGGGTTCCTTTGGTAATTTAAGTGATAAATTAATAAATTCATTGCATTAGAGCAGACTTCAATACTCTGATGAAAAATATAGTGTTGATTTGCGTCATCTAATATTGGAAACCATTGTCCTGATCAGCTGGATTTTTATCGCGTAAAATCAATTATGAATTCTTTATAAAAATGTTTTAGGCAGTGATGTAACATATTTATACTTACTACTGCAAAAGCTTGTTAAATAATTGTGCCACTCGCAAAATTAGAACTTGTTTGTCTTCTTCTGCCTGTCTGCTGCCATCATATTAGCCTAAGTATGAACTCTTTACAAACAGCCTCACCAGTTGTTGGGATTCATTCTATACAATAATGTAATGCGAAGAATTTGGTCGAATCATTTTTCAATTTTATGTTGGTATGATTTTTTTATATCAAAAATCTGTATGTAATCTAATTATACTACACAGATAAGTAGTTGAATATGAGAGATTTTTTTGGACGCAACTTCCCTGATTTTTGTGGGAAGTGTTAACGAGGCCGAGTCTAATTCGAGTGCGCATCACTTTGCGCAGCTTTTTAATTTCATGCAGTCATTTCTGTGACAGTACACCTTTGAAAATTATTTTAATTTTAATACAAAATTAACATTATTTGTAACTCCTACTGATCTGAAATGTGATTTTACGACAATTATTGAAAAAAGAACGTTGAAATGGCTCTGACAACATCACCATTTTCAGATTTTGTAAGCAATGCATGACGCTGAAGAATGACGCAGAACTCGCTTGTATGTTCAAGACGTCCATTGATATTATACTAAAAACTGATGACATATTAACTTCCTAAGAAACATACTAGCAGATTAAAAATTGCTATTTAATGCCGAAAAAAATTGTATGCACTGATAATTCATCAGCAAAATATGTATTTATACTGTAATATGGCAATTTTAGAGGTACGTGTATTGGGCTATGAAAAATAAACCTAGTAATTCATTCCAATAGACCAACCCAGATGGTGAACTTTTTTGAAATTTCATAATTTGGTGACGTTTTACATTTACTTTCAATTACTTGAATGAAAAGGAAATCCCTAGGGCAGAAGTACAAAAAATATGGAAAAAATGTAATAATTTGGCGATTTTCCAACAAATTCCCATAGGGTCCAATAATAAAGTTTGACAACATTTAAGATGGCCCACTAAGAAATCGGGGTGGTAAACATTCGATTTTTTTAATCCTAAAACAATAAATATAACAGTAAAAATTAATTATCAAAAAGTTATCAAAATCCCTAGGGCAGAAATAATTAGACTCGGCCTCGTTAAATAGTATTCTATTTAGAGGGGCGTTTACCTACATCCACTTCTCTGCCCATGCAGTCATTTTGTTATTCTGGATAATGTATAAATGTAGAATTGATGACGGCCTACAGTTCAACTAACATGACTGCTTGCAAAGGGAAGGGATGTAGGGGAAAGCCTGTCCACTTCTCTAATGAGAATTTCTTAAATAGATATGATACTCTGAGTCTGACTGCTAAACATTCT
>NW_026932054.1:0-50257 GCF_032062105.1 Saccostrea cuccullata | reverse complement strand
CGCTACTATAATTAAGTGGAATACTCCTTTACACCGTTTTTCTCCTGGAAATCACATATTTTGATCAATATTTCAAAATTTACATCACAACCCTAACAAAAAATACTAAAGTAAACTAAAGTAAACTATAGTTAATTATAATTGTAGTTAATCAAAGTTCTAAAGTTTTCACCATAGTTAATCAAAGTTCCAAAGTTTTACTATAGAATATCAAAGTTCCAAAGTTATTACAACGGTAAATCAAATTTCATAGTTTTTAATATAGTAAATCAAAGTATTAAAGTTTTATTATTTTGTTTTATTATGTTTTTTTATTATTATTAGTCTGTTTTAAGGGGGAGTGATATTGGTTTGTTTAGGTTTGTTTTGTTTTTCATCTTAATTTAAATATAAAAAGTTTTTAATTTTAATTCAATATTTAAGGAATGAAGCTTATTTCAACTTATGTTATACGATATAATATAACTTGGGGCACTTTACGATTTATAAACCGCAAAGCGGTTTATAAAAAAGCGTAAACTGTCCCAAGTTATGTTATATCGTATAACATAAGTTGAAATAAGCTTCATTCCTTATAATTTAATTTCAATGTAGACAATGAGACAATATTTCAATTTTTTTTTCGGAAAAAGGCTTCAAATATAGCATATTTTAAAAGTATCGTGAAGCGGAGTAATACGTTTTTGACGTTAACTCATTGTGACGTAGGCAAGGTATGTTATACAAAATGGATAAAACCGTTTAACCAATCAAATGGTGTGTTACAACTAAAATTAAATAATTTACATTTAACAGTAGCAAAAAAAAAGTTATCCGAAGTAATGGAAGCAAACATTTTGATTTTAAATGATGGAATTTTTCTCTTTTACTATTTTTCCACAAATGATAATAAATATTGCTTATTTATCGGTGCAAGAGACAATTTGTACATCGGTATCTATGATTAGATTAAAATCAACATCAATTTCTTGATATATGTAATTTTAAAGTGCTTTTACGGGGTAAAAATTTTGACGTTTTATTAGACCTTTATGAAAATTCAAAGAACCTTGAAGCAGAGTGAAAGGCATGTAATGAAAATTGTTGCATGAAAAGATTTAATTTCCAAGCTTCATTTTGAGACTTTTTGAATTAAATTATAAATTAAAGACTTGTCCTTTCTGGCTGAGGATCAGAGTCCCTTAATTATATAAGAAAGAACTACACATTAACTGATGTTAGAAATTTGCAAATAGAAAAATGGATATAATCTTCAGTTATGTTTTCTTTATTCAATTTTCTACTGCTATTGCTTATCATAAATTCAAAAATTAAAAAAAAAAAAACAAATCTCAATGTCTACTTAATTCTTCTGACAGAACGTACACCGGTTGATCATAAATGACATTTTTACGTATCGAAAGTACGCGGGTTTGTTGAGGCAGAACATGGATCGGAATTCGGCGAATTAACATTTTTTATAAATATGTAACACTAATAAATCGGAAAAGTCAAGGATAAAACTTTTGCTATAATTATGCATTCTATAGACTTCAATGGGACTTCTACTACAGGGAGCACTTCACCACGACGTCATCACATGACGTCTACAATTAGAAAATATGCCTTAATGAAAAAGTGAAAAGTTTAACACTACTTCGGGGATAATTAGTTTCAATTTTTAATGATAGTTATGTAAAAACATATATGTATCATGAAAAGTGCTGCTAGAATCCTACTGTCCTATTATAGAAATAATTATTTAACAATTTCGGACGAAACCTTCCCAAAATTTGTACATTTTGTTCATAACATCGAAAAAAAATGCATCAATTCCCGTAAACCATACGATTCTAGCAGCACTTTCCAAAAACAAAAGAATAAGAACTTAAGATAGAAACAAAAATTAAGTTTCAAGATATGCGGCGTAGTGTTGAACTTTTGCATCAGAGGAAAGACTGATCGGCAAGTGAACACCCTCCCTGCTTTAATTTTACGAAGAAATTGCAGAATTATATTACCATACCTTATTCATACGCTTTATTCCGACAAGAATCATTTTCATTAACATATTTCATTTTTTTTCTCCCAAGATTTTTTTTTGTCGCTGCATCTAACACAAGCAAGTTGAGAATACTTCGATTCACTACGTAAGTATGAAAAATCTACTTATATTTGGTGTTGTTTGAATATGTTTTCTTTTCTTTTCTTCCTTTTTTGGCAAAAAATAAATAAGAAAATATAGAAATTAAAACTCTAAATGCCATGGATATAAGTTTAATTGGATTATATATATATATATATATATATATATATATATATATATATATATAGTTTTGTGCCATGCGGATTGTGGGTTATTTTGCGTCCTTTTCACTCACGTTGTGGGTACCATGGATGGTTTATGGGTCATTATATATTGACCCACAAACCATGTGCCTAAAATTTTGTTGATGACAATAATATAGTAACTATATTCATTTTTTACAAAAAAAAATTTTTTGACCCATAATTACACAATCAAAAAATGACCCACAATGCAATTTTATATATATGAAATCTTACCGCTGAGTACATCGGCAGGATTTTGCGTGTGACCCACAATATTTTATATACTTTCCCATGAGTATTGAAGTGATAAGGAGAAACGGCTAGGTTTTATAGCCTAATTTCAGTGAATCATTGTTAAATTGTAACGGTTTTTTTTATTTATATGTGTGAGATTTTATTTTCAATGTACTACATCGTATAAATCTACAAAAAAAATATTGCCTAATTTATTTTAAAACTTTTTATCTTACGATAGTTGTGTTCTTCCTAAAGTTTATATATCTAAATATAAATTCTTATGAAGATGTGAAAGAAAGCTTCAATTACACATTTTTTGAAAGAAAAAAAAACCGACTAAAATGTTTCTATAAAGATCGCGCGTGAGATGTGAATCGCGATGTTTCAATAATTAAAAAAATATGTTATGTTGAAGTCTCAGAAAATCATTCACAATTAAGTCTTTAGGTTTATTCAGAAAGAAATATCACACATTAAGATTTAAGATAAGTGTAATCAAATCAACAATTATTTAACATTTTATAGATTGAAAAGTATATACTCAGTATCCGACGGTGTTCTATATATCCAATGTATTGACCCAGAATAATGTATAGTTGCCTGTATTTGGATCCCGCAATTTCTCTATCTTTTGGGAGGTCAACATTTCCGCTACATTGCAAAAAAATTTCAATTCATTTACGCTACATTTCTTTGAAATTAAATTTCGGGTGATCAATACCGCTACATTTTATCAATAAGACTATTGTCGATTAAAACTCATTACCGATACATATCAAATCAGCCAGGAATGGCACAGAATTATACTTGTATACTGACCCACAACTCGCTTCTGTACATTGATCCCGCAACATTATATACATATACTTATAGTTAATGACCTACAATTCTATCATACATACCTATATAAATCTTAAACAATATAAGTTAATTTAAAAAATAGATCACTTATGACAGAAAATGTCTCTTAAAATAAAAGTTGGATTAAGTAATATATGCTTGCTTTTACGTGTAAAGAGTAAAACACATTCTGCTGCATCTGACGAAATATTTGTTTTATAGACACAGCGGTTCTTGATCATGCACAAATAAGAAAATATTGTCGCACTCGGTCTTCTTTGGTTTATGCTTAGTAAGATACATTGCTTAAAGTCTATCAATGGGGCTTGGTTCCGGGATCGTGTATTTTTTGTATTGTGTGATTAAATTAACTAATTATATTGAAAATCTGAAATCAATTAAATCCATAGTTTTTTTAAAATCATATTTCAGAGAAAGGGTGACACTCGACCTCTTGAATACCAGAGAGTGTCTCGGTCACACTATACATAGGCGTTGCAGTCGTGGGTGCTAGAGAGGGCTTACCCCCTCCCTCAACCAGAACCCACTTCTGATAAGATAAACAAAATAAGGATTGCAAATTGTGGCTTACCTTTTTTTTTGTTTAGCCCCCCCCTCCCATTTTAACTTGCTTCCGACGCCAAGATGCTACTGGTTTTATTCACTGTATACACTTTTCCTACCGGAGTCGGTGAGATTTATTTTCCGAAATGATTGTATAATTCTCGTCCACTATCTGCCTATTGACGAAATATAAGCTTTACAAAACATGTAGTGAGTCAAAATTATTTATGAAAAAAAATGTTAAAAACGTCAAGCACCTGTGATTTGGAATACCTAATAATAACAATCCAACATACAAATGTGTATACAGTGAAAACTGTCTAATCCGACACCTGAATAATCCGACACACTGTGAATTCCGACGTTAAATTTCATTCCCATTTTAATATTTTCCTTGTTTTTAACACTGTGCAATCCGACATCCTGTCTATTCCGACACAAAATTTGTCTCCCAGAGCACGTCGGATTAGACAGGTTTCACTGTATATGCAGTATAGTCAGAATTTCAGAGATGTGATCGATTAAATCCATATACGACAATCTTTAAAGAGAAATATTAAATTAATCAGATGTTATGTAAATAATGCATGTCAACGACGTCCCTGAGTGGGAATACCCCCTTTCCCCTTCTCCAAATCGTCCTAGTATAATATGAAATTAAATAATGCATCGGATGTATAAATAAAATCTCAGAACTGTAATGAAGAATGGTTAAATTGTTTTAAATCAGCAAAGTCGCTATATTTAAATTTATGTTTATATATTATTTAGGACCCTCTCTACACCGATGCAAAGTACTTTCAAGATTTATCATAGGACTTTCCTGTAAATTACACAGTTTAAATCAATCTTGTTTCATAAATATCAGAGACTTTTAAAACAATAACCAATTAAAACATGTATATGTACATTGAAAAGGCAACGAATTCAATCTCTTCGGAATTAAGCCGCAACTTCTCGGGCCTTTCCGACTAGCGGAAAAACAACTTCGAATGTATTGCTTAAATAATAATTGAAATACCTTTTTATACTAGTATGTGGAGTTTAACTTTGATATTACCTAAATTATACTATTATTATAGAAGGGACTTTTAAGTTACTTATATTCATTCTGTCCGACGGGTATATTCTGTTTTTGAATAAACTGGAAAGATGTATATTTTTTAACATCCGGTTATGTTATTCATTCGAGGCACTAAAAGCTAGCACACTAGCCTGATACCCTGGTTCATCCTTGCCAAGGAGTACAGAGACAGGGAACCAGCCGACTCGCACACTAATCTCAGACGTCAAAGGTGTTCTACCACTACCATCTTAGATCATTGGCGGATCCAGAGGGGGGGTTCCGGGGGTTGGACCCCTCCCCCTTTATTTTTTGCAAAGTGGAGAAAGAGAGAGAAAGAAAGGGGATAAAACGTTTGCCGAGAATAAGTATTTGTACGTCTAACTTAAATATGTATTGAATATATATAGATTCTCACAAATTTAGTTTTTCCATTCACCTTCACTATTACTTTTTTATGAGTGACTCTACTTATTTTTATATATCTTATATATGATATGTAACATGCGAGGTTAAATTTGATATTAGATTCCCGCGATTTTAATTTGGCTGTGTTGGCTATATACAAGAAGGTGCCGTTTTTTTAAATTAAATCTTCTGAAGGAACTTAAATTTAATTCATTGTTTTATACCCAACCCAAAAAAGATTTTCAAATTCTTTACGAAAATTCATTCTACTCTTCGGAAATGCTTCAAATTCATTCAATTTTACGGACTGGGGGTGCCTTTTCAAAGAAAAAAGGACGATGATATTATTTTCCACAATCGTATATTTTTCCATACATGTGTGTGTGAATCTTTGCCTGAGAGTGTATAAAGGGGGGCGGGGGTGAGGGACACAACCCTGGAACCCCCCTTTCAAAAATTGCTGGATCCGCCCCTGATCTTGCTGATTCAGTCATGTGATCATATTTGAATTTCATTCAAATGTTTACCTTTTGAAGACCGATTAATTTTAATTGTGGTACGCACAACACTAAGTTTTTGCTTTCAAAGACTATTAAGAAATGGTTGTAAATTAATTAAAATCAATATACATTAGAATTAGAATTAGACAAATTAAAAAACCTTTTTGATGAACGTTATGCATAGCGAAATATAAAATGAGTAACTACATGTAGACAGTTTCCGGCGGAGAAAAATGTATCGATCTGATTCCTCCACCTATCACACCCGAGGTTTGAGTGGACGAAGCGGAGTCAGCCGAGGATTGTCGATAACACCCGAGGTTGTTTTTCCGACCTTTTGACGGAAAGAGCCGAGATGGTGCGATTGCTCTCCGATCAGCGGAGAGACTACCTCGAATGTGTTACAAAATCGTTCACTTCTTTTTAACAACATTCAAATAAATACTTTGTGGCTTCTAATGTGTAGATTCTTGTCCATACCTTAAAGAATGTAAATTAAATATTACGCAAAATTTGCAAAGATGGGGATAATCAACTGAATACGAAGCGACTCCATTTTGCATAAAATTTTAATATCTGCTGCTTTTAATACATTTGAGGTGTTTTTTTTTTTAGCTTTACAGAGACAACAGATGGACTAATGGGCACTTATGAATACATTTAATATGGCATTGGAAAATGAATTAGTATTTCAATCTTCAAATTAACTTAATTCCGTATTCCTTGAAAGACGGTATTAAATACTTTAAGTTTTTTACAGTCTTCGGACTATGCACTTCCTCTCTTTTATGTTTGGTAGAAATTGCATGATGAGAAAGTTTTCAATGGTTGAGAGACTGGTCTCCGCGTCCCACAGGGGGAGTAAAACTTTCCTTATTTGAAGAAGGTAATGGAATCAGCACCGAGGTTTGCCAAAAGCTCTCGGACAGTCAAAGTTTACGGAGATGACAGAGCGACAACCGTGGTAGGGCTGATGACAGTAAAAAGCTTATGTAGAAATACAAAATCAAAAAATTCAAAAGAACTATACGGACTGATAGATGAAGATCAGTTTACTATTTAAGATTGTTGCTAAAGACGGTCAGCTTTTTTAAAAAGTTCTACTTGTATGGTTAAAAAATCAAAGTTTTTGCAGACAGACGGGTGGACAAAATCATTATGCCCAGATCTTCGACCTTCTGGTACATAAAAAGTACATGGAATATAATGAGATATAATCTCACAACTTTTAAAAATTCATGAGTTTGGCAAATGTTATTTTTCTTTGAGGGTGTAGGATTATAAGCTTCACACAGAATGAAAATATATAAGCGAATTGAAACCGGATGCAATGCAGCTTAAACATGTACCTGAGTGCTTGACAGGTCGCTAAAACAACTCACCATTATGACTATGGACCTCAGTCAGAATTAATGGACTCACCATCGAGAAAACTCGTATTTACACGTACGAATACGAGGGTTGTTCGAAAAATTCGTGGACGATGTCGATCTTCATTATACTACTTTCAAGAAATTTAAAATAAGCTCAACATCATGTGTACAAATATTTGTTTTGTTAATTAATTTGTGAAGTATCGTTTCTTGGGCTTCGGAAGCAAATTGAAAGTGGGGGGGGGGGGGGGGGGGCTAACCGAAAGTGGGGGGGGGCTTAAGTCAACCAACAAAAAAAAAGGTAAATAACAATTTTCAATGCCTATATAATAGTTATTTTTGCAAAAAAAGTGGGGGGGGGAGCCAAGCCATCATAAGACTGAACTTTTGTCCCCCACTTTTACTGAAAGTAGGGAATATTACTTTTGGTCCGTCCGTCTGTAGATCTGTCCAGCTTATTTTCTGTCTGTCTGCAACACTTTCTTTTTCGCGCGATATCCCGAGAAGCTTTTGGGTTTTTACAATGAAATTTTCCCCTGGTGTAATTATAAGAATTCTATAAATTTGGATGTAAAAATTTCATAGGGTCAAGGTCGCAAAATCATAAATTCTGTCTATTTTAACACTTTTGTTTGGGCGCGATATCTTGAGAAGAAGTTGAGCTTTTGCTGTGACGTTTTATGGCACAACTCCCTAAAGTTATTGCCCAAGAAATACCCCTATTGATTTTGGGGTCAAAAGGTTAGAGTTGAAATTTCATACATTCTGTTTGTATATAAAACTTTAATTTCCGGGCCATATCTCAGGTAGCTTTTAAAGTTTTTCAATCTAATTTTATATCTTAACGCCCCATGGCCCCGACCATCCCCCTTAAACTGTCCCCCTTGCCCCCCCCCCCCTACCCCCACCCCCGCCATCATAACATGCTTTTCTTTTTTCCCGTAAATCATAAACAAGTAAGGAGACAAAGATTCTTAAAATTAGCTTGTGCTGATCCAGTCTTCACCACAACAGCATATTATTCAACATCAATAAAACATTAATTAGCTTAACTGTACAAATCAAAAACACTCTTTATTGTTAAGAATACAATTCAATGAAAAGGGAGAACCAAATCAATATTCAATACAGTCAATTTATTTTATCACTTTACATGGTCAGTTTGGTGTTACGTACTTTGGATTTAAATTCGACTTTAGAAATGTTTATAATGCATCTACCCGTTTTAACTGGACTTGTGTATATATTAACAAGATAGTGTATCCATATGTATATTTACATCAGAACGGGGATATTTCTAGTGACCATTGGCTCACAGACTTCTTGTTGGTGTTTGGGTTAACATTTTTTGCTCGACTGAGCTGAAAGCCCGTGGGCTTTTCAGATCACATTTTGTCTGTCATCTTTCTGTAAATTTTTCACATTTTCAGCCTCCTCTTCTTCTTATAAGTAGATCTATTCAATTTCAACCAAACTTGCCACAAATCATCCGTGGATTAAGGGCATTAAGTTTTTTTCAAATGAAGGGCCGTGCCTTCTATCTAGGAAGGTAGTTATGAATTAGTGAAAATTTAGTGACATCTTTTAAACATTTTTGTCTCTACAATAGGTGATCAAAGTTTTTCATAAAATATATAAGAATTTTTTTCAAAATCTATTGAGATTCTGAAATACGCTTTTTTTAAAACTTGTATCTAACAACGTACTGCCCGGCTATTAAATTGCACTGTCACGATGACCCACAGTCATATACATGTAGTGCTGCATATAATTCTGATGTCGGCTGCTAGTGAGTGTGAATCGTGCATGCTGAATCTGCGAATTCTCCGGCATTAGACTGACTTGAAGAATAGAAGTGCAATCAACACTTATCTTTATATTACCCATGGGAGTGGTGCTTGGCAAATATCAATGATGTCAGCAGTTTTGAGGAAAGGGTGCAAAACTTTTCAAATAACAAATTAAAGCTTTAAAACTTTATTCTCAGACAACAATTTGAGGCCTTAATTAAATACTTTCAACCTTTTTTTTTGGGGGGGGGGGAGGAGAGATGGATTTCAATATCCTATACGTACTCAATAATACTGATGAGTAAAACTATAAAATGGACATATGGCATGGAATAAACGAGTAAACAATAAATAAATTGAAGTAAAATAATGTCGAAGGTGATAACACAAAGTCTGCGCAGCGAGCTTCAGCAAAGTTTATGAAAAATAATTAAAGAATGTTTTACTGGGGTCGGAGAAAGAGAGATTCTTTGACTATTTTGACTATTTTAAGAATTAATATCTCTTAATTAAACATCCTCTTTAAAACAACACGAAAACACGTTATAATTAAATTGCAATATAACATTTTATTGCAGCTGGTTCCATGGAGTTAAGAAATGCCACTTGTGCTTTGAAAAAAAAATTATTTTTCATCTAGTAAACATGCAATCTCATGAAATCAATATATTATATTTTATTCTCGATTTCAATACGATTTTCGTGGGTACTCACACGTATGATTGATATACACAGAGAAATTTGTATTTATGAACTTACAGTAGCTCTACACAGTAGCTTATTAAATATGCCTACTTTACAAGTTTGGTTGAATTTCACGTTAATAATATTAACATTTTATAGTGTGTAAGTGTTTCAAAAACTGTGTGTATTTCAAGTTAAAACATTATTCAAGAGAATTATTGCTGAACACCACTAATTCCGTATCAGATGTAGCTACATAATTTCGGGAGGGTTCTGGCTTCATTAAGAAGCTTCAATGGATCGATTCCCTCTCTGGGAGTAAAATCTTTTGATGTGAACTTTGAAGCGACATTTCATATCAACAAGTAGCCCTATAGAGCGTAAGGATAACCTAAAAGTTTCTGAAGATATTTTTAGGTTTGGAAATCGGATGCACAAACACTATGTACATATTACATGTCAAGATGACAATATTCTGAAGGTTGAAAATTAAAATTAATACATTCAGTTGTTAATAAAAAGAATGTTTAGATTGGAGAAATTCAGAATGTTTGACTGTTTTTGAACCCCATGATTTGTAGATGGATACCATTTATATTGATTTTATATGATATTATATAAGATTTATATCCCCGAGCCTAAGCAATTCTTTTTATCACATCTTTTTAAAATAGCTATCAATATTATACACCGTGTTTTATGTTACGAATCCACACTATTTACCTCATCATTTTCATGCACCCCCCCCCCCTATATTCAACCCCAAAGGATGTTGGACATTTTTATTCACAAATTATATTTATCACACTTATTCATAATGTGTACGATAGGCAATACTCGTGAAAAAAACCCATAATATTCGTTCCACACACACACCCTCCCTCAGCCTAAAAGACCCCTTTATAGTTTCTCTTAAAATGTGTAGCGGGGTATTTATTTGTGGTTGAAAGATTATTTTGGATTTTTCACACTAAGATACACATAATGAATAAGTGTAATAAATATAATTAGTGAAAAAAATATCCAACAAGCCCCGGGGTTGAATATCGAAGGTGGGGGGGGGGGAGGTCCTGTCCACAAGTACATTTACCATGTAGGATAAAGGGTAAATATGTGATAAAGATTGTTTACCATTTCATACACAGGTAAACCTTAACAATTAATATACACAATCGTTACACTGTAAACGTGTGTTTAAAATAAAATGTGGTTTAACATATCCAGTACCAAGTGGATTTAATGTACCCTTCTCAACAGCAAAACAAGGGCTGACAATGTTACCATACAATAAGTATTAGAGAAAATCTTAAGAAATGTGTTTCATAAAAACAAAACAAATCCGCATTATGCAATGTTAGATTTTTTTATAGTCTTCAGGTATAATGGGGCGAGGGGTGTGTGTTAAATTTCTCTGATTCTTTGACCTATCTGCAGAACTGTAGCTCTCCGAAAAAAAAATATATTGGCAGACCGGAGAGCTACAATGCCACCCACTGAAAAAACTGTATATTTATTGCGCACAAAAAATGCGCTCGGTTCTGGATTGATTGATTCTTTTAAATTCATACCGCAAAAAAGCTTTATTTCAAAAATTACTTATTTCTCTATAAAGTGATCTAGTATTCCCGTATTAAAAGACCGATTTTAGCTCTTAATTATTTTATATTAAGAAGATGGGGGGATAAGGCGGGCAGAATGCCTATAGCGTCAGATATTAAGAAATAACATTTTATTATGTAAATTGAGTGTTTAAATTCACTTCTCATTATTGAATTTTATTAAGTTATGAGAGAAAAAAAAAACATTTTCTGAGAGAAAATACATCTCTTGAAAAATTCATTTATAAAAATATTAGATGGTATACATGGGATTCGAACCCCAGCAATAAAATACCGAACTATCATACTACTTTGAGACTAACTCGCTAACCACTATGCTACATGGCTCATGATAGATAATTAGGGGTATTTAAATCATGTTTGTGATATGACCCTCGATTTTAACGGACTTGAAGTATTTCTTGGAAAGATGCGAAAGTTTTGTCATAAAAGTGTACTTTTAAGGTATAGTGGGTCTTCGCTCTATTTTTTTTGTAAACCAAAAAATATTTATTTGTTCGCAAACTTTTAAGATTATCTTTCAAAAAAAAAAAAATGGAGCGAAGACCCACTCATATTGAAAAAAAAAATTGTTAAAGTATGAAAAAATGATCGTTTTTGTTCTTTTTAGTGTCTGTAAGCTTTTTCATAGGCAAATATTTTCAGCCTTTGTGGGATTTTTGTAAATTTTAGAGATTTTACCTTAAGTATACTTTAATATTAAATTAAATATAAAATAAAATTTGGATATAATTGAGATTAAAATTATCTGTCGCGCTATAGGCATTCTGTCCGCCTTATTCGCCCATCTTCTTTTTTGTATTTTTTCCAAAAAAAAAAAAAAAAAAACATTGATCAAAAAGGTTGACTCAGAGATCTATAAAATAAAAAGTTGGTGTGGCATTCCTCCTTAACAACAGTTTTAAGGAATGCTTTGTTGAGGAAAGAGTGAGAGAATATGTTTGGAACACACGATTAGAAATATTTTAAGGGAGATTTTAAAAACATGGAGAAATTCGTAAATCGAAAAACGTGCACTCTTTTGTACACAATAAATGTATTGTTTTTTCAATGGCTGGTACTGTGGCTCTCCGGTCTGCCAATATATTATTTTCGGAGAACTACAGTTCTGCAGCTATCTCTGAACAAGAATTCACAAAGTTTTCAATACAGAATTTATGACTAAAGCGCCCTAGACCCCCAACCCCCAGTTCTTACGCTATGTAGAGTATGAACATATGGATGGGTAGATGGAAAGGTAGTAAAAATCAAATAGGCAAAATAATATTACTGATGCATCAAAGAGGTCTTGAATAAATATTTAAACAAGCAGATTAAAATTGTGGTCCCACAGCTGCATTTCATTTCCGGAATTTTTCCCTGAGAGCTTCTCAGGTGGCTCATGCATCGCACCTCGAAGGTTTGAATGGGGCGTAGCGGAGTCAGCCAAAGATTGCCGATTGGGAATTTTTCGTATTTTCAACTTTTCATGGTCGACATGTTTTAGTTTTCATTTCTGACATTTTAAAATTTTCATTTTTGACTCTTTTCAAATTGTACTTTTTTGGTTATTAAAACAGGATTGAAGAATTCACTTATGAAAAATTTCATTTACGTAATAAGAATAAATAAAAGTATACATATCAAATGTCTTGGACAAAACTTCGGTCCAGTCATTAAACATCTAATTTAGTGAACATACATGGTGATGAAAAAATTGCATGTTCATTGAATTCTTTGAAGTAAACTTAGTGCTTTGGGGTACCCATCTCATCCGCAACTCCTCTTATACCACTGAGTGAAATTTAATGAAAATTTCACAGAATCTTTATGTGATGAAAAAATTGCAAGCTCATCGAATTCTTTGAAGTAAACTTAGTGCTGCATGAACAGATGTACTATACATGTACGTATATATACAAAATGTTTATTTGTTTTACCGGCTGTTTGTGTCTATGTGGGTGATATGTCATTATTTATGGCATATTGTGCCAAATATGAACGCCCTATCGTATGTCATTCAAAAGTCACATGTATAACCAAAGTTGATTTATTTGAAAATTAGATCAAACATAAAGGTCAAGCTCAAGGGGGTCAGAAATCTTAGCTTGTGTTGAAATTTTTTGACACACGTAATGAACATGTCAAATATGAAAGCCTGATCTCTTCTCAATCAAAGTTGTAAGGGAAAAATAACTTTTTGAAAAATATGTTAAACGTCAAAGTTCAAGGTCACAAGGTCAAAATCCATAGTGTATTTAGAAATGGTAATATGCATATGAAATGTGAAAGCCCTATCTTTTCCATCGTCACAAACCACGACTAAAATGTACGATCCTATCACATACTAGTAAGCGGACTCCGAACCGTGGCTTGTGGGCTCGTGACTTTGTATCTTTTCTCATTCAACAGTTATGACCAAGGTTCAAGTTTTTGAAAAGTAGGTCAAACTTCAAGCTCATGGTAATGAGGTAAAAAAAAATTATAGTGCATTTAGAAAGGTTTTGTCACAGTTAAAACACATGAATAACATAAATATTCTATCTTTTCTCTGTTCTAATTCAAAAGATATGACCAAGCACAGGGGCATCTTATCCACTCTGTTCTCTACTTCACATATAAAAGTACACGTATTATGTGAAGTAGAGAACAGAGTGGATAAGATGCCCCTGTGGACCAAGGTTAAATTTTTGTGACATACGAACAGATTTACAGTCTGACTGACAAAAAGACAGACAAATAAGATTTAATTTAATTAGACTCCTCGCTTTCGCGAAAGCGGGGGGAATTAAATGTTTTACACGAGAGAGAGAGAGAGAGAGAGAAATTTAGGGAGAGAAAAAAGAGCGAGAAAAGGATATAGAGCTTTAATAATTTACAAACAATTTGGACAACCTTTAACACACAACAGAAAGATCTACATGATTATCTAAATGTCGTTCAAATTAATTTTGAATTAAAATTTCCCCCTCTTTTTCCCTTTTAGAATTTATTATACTGCAGTATGCTGCTGTCATATTTTTGAAATATTCTGCAAGTTTGTTTTAAATGTCCAGTTCAAACATAATTGTTCCAATTATCTATTTATTATATAATTTATTCAGAATATAACTCTCCCATACCTAATCTAAATAATTCAAGATTTACATCACGCTCTCAGTTAATACTCGTTCCTGACCAATTCTCCATCATATCAAATGTATTTGTATGAAGAATTTAAAATGCAGTTTTATTTTTCTAAAAATAATTTACATCAAAATTTCATGATTTTTAGTTTCCTTTGTATAATGAGTGGATATCACTCCAACTCTCTATAAATCCCATGCGCGGATCCAGGAATTAAAGTTTAGAGGGGGCGCCAAAAGTAGGCAGGGGGTCCGGGGGAAGCCCCCGGAAGCTCCTGTATTCTAGGGATTTTGTAGGTAAAATTGAGGTCTACCGAGTAGACATTTTTACTTTTTCTCGACGAAACTATGATTTACGCTAACAATTTTAGGGGTGGGGGCGGATGCATCCCCCTTATCCCACTGAATACTGTAATTGCATGCATTGTGCCTAACACAAAGATTAATTTTTCAAAAGGATAAATACAGTCTTTAAATTTCTAGAGATTCATGAAAACCCCAGCTTCCAAACAAAAGAACTTCCAATATATATACATGTATATCAAAGAGTTGACACGTGATTTTCAGTTGTGTTGAATTCAAATTCTGAATATTACAGTTCAAATCGAATGTAGCTTTTTATTCAGGATTTTATACCCTCCCCCCGTTTGAAAAGTAGGAGAGTATACTGTAATCAGTATGTCCGTCCGTCTGTATGTCCATCCGTCCATCTGTCTGTTACGCTTTGGGGTACCCATCTCATCCGCAACTCCTCTTATATCAATGAGTGGAATTTAATGAAACTTTCACAGAATCTTTATTACATGGATCCGTTGTGTACCTCCTATCTTACTTTTTGATCCGACACATATTTTGGGTTTCCGGGCACAGCGTTATAGTTTAAACATAATTCCAGGTAGTAAAAATAGTTGACAATTTCCAAAATTTCATAATTATAAGTCCATGAAAAATTAACGCTTCCTCTTTTCCTGAATAATTAAATTTTGATCTTTGCAGTGTATTTTCGTAAAATATTTGTTGGTTTTCCTATCTAACTTTTAAAATCATCTTTCAAAAAGATATAACCAAATTTGTCTAATAATTCATGAGTTATTGAAGCTCAAATGACGATACCCCCAAAAAGTAAAAATCGAAAACTCTCATTATTTTCAATGTCTCTCCCGTGCATCTGTCAGAGCCTTATTTCTCCTTTGCATGGAATTTCATCAGAGTGTTTATCTTTCAAACCATGGCTATATTTGGCATGGGTAACCACGCAAAAAATTAAGTCAAACGGCGCGCGCATGCGCCAGTGAGCTGATTACAACAGTACTGTATAGATGGCTTTTTTTGTGGCAGTAAGGTGGCGATTTAAAAGATGACAGGACGAATAACCCGCTCGTTATATGGCTCTGTTTCGCGTTAACGTCTGTCATCGTCACAGTTGTTTGATAACCATTCAAGACCCTCTCTGACAATAGGTAACAAGTTTTATGGGGGTAAATTTGCAAGAAACTGCTTAATAAACCATTGTTGCCTTTTTCATTAGTTAGGCAATTCGAAAACAATTGAACAATTAATACAAATATTCAAACACTCAGCCAATCGGACCATTGAACTTCCGTAAACTGTGCTAAGTTTGCAAGAAATTCAAAATGTCTCTTGATATTGAAAAACGATGTACATACCTCATATGCATCAAATAATGCAACAAGATTGGTTGCAAAGTCGTCGTTATCAAATTGCACATGTTTTGTGCTTTTTAGCGTTTTCCTTACGTGACCTCATAAATTTTATGGTTGAGTAATTCTGAATACTGATTTTGGTGCGCAGTAATTAAATTTCTTCTCTGACCAAATTTTGTAATTTTCGGTCATGTGGTCAAACTCTTTTCGAACATTATTCATCCCTGCGTTTCCTTTTCCTTTCAGTATTGCACATGATTTTAACTAAATAAATTGTTGATCACTGTATATATGTATACATGTAAAATAAATTGTTGGATAAATATACTGCAGGTGATTTTAAGTAATTGTGGGCCACTGTATAATTATGCATATAAATAATTGAAGGGGGGGGGGGTTACTGTAGTGATTGTACCAGTTTTTGGGTCCCTGTTTATATGTATATAATGGATGTAGGATAAATATATTGCACGTGAATTTAACTAATTGTAGGTCACTGTATATATCTATTTAATGATTTGTGGGATAAATATATCGCACGTGATTAAAACTGATTGTGAGTTACTCTTTATATATATATAAAATGAATTGTTGGAATTTATTTATCGCATGTGATTATAACTAATTGTTGGTCACTGTTTATGTGTTAAAAAGAATTGTTGGATGTGTAAATAAGTAATTAAAATTGTTTATTATAGCGGCATGTGTTATCATACAATACAATCATATGAGAAACATTTAATACAAATATTCAAGCACTCAGCCCATTGGACCTATATGTCACTTCTAACAAAAATAAAGGAATTATGTATACCGCTAAACAAAATTATTACACTTAGCAGTTTTCTGTACAACAAAGATTGCATTTGCATGTATGATTAATATAAATATTTTGAGGTCCGCCTAGGAAAATGCGTTAAAAGGAAAATAAAAGTATTTAGATCCGACATAGAAAAAATTGGATTGCAATATGCTTGTAAATAAATCTGATCTGTATTTCAAGTACTAGTATTCAGTACAGTTCAATAAAAAGTGGCACTTGTTCTCTACTTTATTTTTAGAAAAAAAAATTATAAATATACAGCACCTGATTATAACTGGTTGTGGGTCATTGTATGTATGTATATAAAGAAATGGGGGGGGGGGTGTTAGTGATTATACCAGTTTGTGGGTCACTGTATATATGTATATAATGGATTGTGCGATAAATACATTGCACTTGATTTAAACTGATTGTGGGTCACTGTGAGAGGGGTTATCAAAATGTTCGTGGACTGAGGCTATAAAATTAGTACTAATGTAGTCTGTGCTTTCAAAATTTATTTGGAACATAAAACAACCAAAAATAAAGAAATGTTGAAAAATTTAGCTTGATACGTTCATTATTTGCCAAATTATTATAAAATAAAAGTGACACATGATCACCCGGCACTGTCAGTGTTCAATTTCATGACGTCCGACGTTATGCTTAATTAATTTGAAGAAATTCCATGGAGCTGAGGAAGGACTTAAACCCTCCTTGTTTACATGACTTAACAATGACATGAACAGCGGTTTTTAAGGAATATAAAAATTAAAGTAAATTTATACATTCGGAGAGGTTCCTCGCTTGATTGAGCCAGCTTATTTAGCTTTTTGGAGTTCAAAATCTACAACATATGATCAATGTCATTATTTGACGTGATTGATTTTTCACACCTTGACTACAAATTGACATTAACTGTGCATCCCTTTTCTCTCTGAATCTATTCTGACATTAAAAGACAAGTACTGTGCCTATAACAGTTTTTTCAGGGGTAAAACTATAAAAATGTTGGATAAGAAAACCCGTCCGCCATTTTGACGTCACAATCAGGGCCTTATTTGTTTGGACACTCCATGTAAAATTTAGGATAAAATTTCATAGAACTTCCAGAATGAAGTGAAAATACCATATTGTATAGAACAATTGCGTCCCAACACATACCTGAATTTATGGGATATTTAGATATCAAATATTCATATCAAAAGAATTTTTGTCAGTTACACATAGGTTGCAAAAACGTCGTATTCGAGGTTGCACCGCCTGGACATACCATTACCATATACATGATTATGGGACATTCTATGTATAATAAATGTAGTGATCATCGCTGTTTGTGGGTCACTATATATATATAACATTGTGGGGAAGTTGATTGTATAAATTATATTGCGAGAGAGGATATCCCTAGAATATCTTGTTAAGATTTTCATAAATAATGTATCGCAGTAAATCATTATTTAAAATGATCCAAAAGTACTTAAACATAATAGTGAAAATTTTGTGGAATAAATAACTTGCACGTGATCAAAATTGATTGTGAGTTACTGTTTACATATAAAATGAATTTTTGGATAAATTATCGCATGTGATTATAACTAATTGTGGGTCACTGTTTTTATGTTATAAAGAATTGTTGGATAAATAAGTAAAATGTTTATTATAGCGGCATGCGTTATTATACAATACAATCATATGAGAAACATTGAATACAAATATTCAAGCACTCAGCCCATTGGACATATATGTCACTTCTAACAAAAATAAAGGAATTATGTATACCGCTAAACAAAATTATTACACTTATCGGTTTTCTGTACAACAAAGATTGCATTTGCATGTATGATTAATATAAATATTTTGAGGTCCGCCTAGGAAAATGCGTTAAAAGGAAAATAAAAGTATTTAGATCCGACATAGAAAAGGTTGGATTGCAATATGCTTGTAAATAAATCTGATCTGTATTTCAAGTACTAGTATTCAGTACAGTTCAATAAAAAGTGGCACTCGTTCTCTACTTTATTTTTAGAAAAAAAATTATAAATATACAGCACCTGATTATAACTGGTTGTGGGACATTGTATGTATGTATATAAAGAATCTGGGGGGGTGTTAGTGATTATACCAGTTTGTGGGTCACTGTATATATGTATATAATGGATTGTGCGATAAATACATTGCACTTGATTTAAACTGATTGTGGGTCACTGTGAGAGGGGTTATCAAAATGTTCGTGGACTGAGGCTATAAAATTAGTACTAATGTAGTCTGTGCTTTCAAAATTTATTTGGAACATAAAACAACCAAAAATAAAGAAATGTTGAAAAATTTAGCTTGATACGTTCATTATTTGCCAAATTATTATAAAATAAAAGTGACACATGATCACCCGGCACTGTCAGTGTTCAATTTCATGACGTCCGACGTTATGCTTAATTAATTTGAAGAAATTCCATGGAGCTGAGGAAGGACTTAAACCCTCCTTGTTTACATGACTTAACAATGACATGAACAGCGGTTTTTAAGGAATATAAAAATTAAAGTAAATTTATACATTCGGAGAGGTTCCTCGCTTGATTGAGCCAGCTTATTTAGCTTTTTGGAGTTCAAAATCTACAACATATGATCAATGTCATTATTTGACGTGATTGATTTTTCACACCTTGACTACAAATTGACATTAACTGTGCATCCCTTTTCTCTCTGAATCTATTCTGACATTAAAAGACAAGTACTGTGCCTATAACAGTTTTTTCAGGGGTAAAACTATAAAAATGTTGGATAAGGAAACCCGTCCGCCATTTTGACGTCACAATCAGGGCCTTATTTGTTTGGACACTCCATGTAAAATTTAGGATAAAATTTCATAGAACTTCCAGAATGAAGTGAAAATACCATATTGTATAGAACAATTGCGTCCCAACACATACCTGAATTAATGGGATATTTAGATACCAAATGTTCATATCAAAAACATTTTTGTCAGTTACACATAGGTTGCAAAAACGTCGTATTCGAGGTTGCACCGCCTGGACATACCATTACCATATACATGATTGTGGGACACTCTATGTATAATAAATGTAGTGATCATCGCTGTTTGTGGGTCACTATATATATATAACATTGTGGGGAAGTTGATTGTATAAATTATATTGCGAGAGAGGATATCCCTAGAATATCTTGTTAAGATTTTCATAAATAATGTATCGCAGTAAATCATTATTTAAAATGATCCAAAAGTACTTAAACATAATAGTGAAAATTTTGTGGAATAAATAAATTGCACGTGATCAAAATTGATTGTGAGTTACTGTTTACATATAAAATGAATTTTTGGATAAATTATCGCATGTGATTATAACTAATTGTGGGTCACTGTTTTTATGTTATAAAGAATTGTTGGATAAATAAGTAAAATGTTTATTATAGCGGCATGCGTTATTATACAATACAATCATATGAGAAACATTTAATACAAATATTCAAACACTCAGCCTATCGGACCTATATGCCACTTTTAACAAAAATAAAGGAATTATATATACCGCTACACAAAAATATTCCGCTTAGCAGTTTTCTGTACAAAAAAGATTGCATTTGCATGTATGATTAATATATTTTAAGGTCTGCTTAGGAAAATGCGTTAAAAGGAAAATAGAAGTATTTAGATCCGACATAGAAAGAGTTGGATTGTATTTAAAGTACTACTATTCATTACAATCCAATAAAAAGTGGTCACTCGTTCTCTACTACATCTTTAGAAAAATAAAAATTCATAAATATACTGCACCTGATTATAACTGGTTGTGGGTCACTGTATGTAAGTATATAAAGAATGGGAGGGGGTGGGGTGTTAGTGATTATACCAGTTTGTGGGTCACTGTATATATGTATATAATAGATTGTGCGATAAATACATTGCACTTGATTTAAACTGATTGCGGGTCACTGTGAGAGGGGTAATCAAAATGTTCGTGGACTGAGGCTATAAAATTAGTACTATGTAGTCTGTGCTTTCAAAATTTTTTTTGGAATATAAAACAACCAAAAATAAAGAAATGTTGAAAATTTTAGCTTGATACGTTCATTATTTTGCCAAATTATAATAAATAAAAATGACATTATATAATCACCCGGCGCTGTCGCCGTTCAATTTCATGACGTCCGACAACGTCATTGTTTTTCAATGTCCCCCCTTTTTTTTTTACCTCATACACTTAATTTGAAGAAATTCCGTGGAGCTGAGGGAGGACTTAAACCCGCCTTGTTTACATGACTTAACAATGATATGAACAGCGGTTTTCAAGGAATATAAAAATTAAAGTAAATTTATACATTCGGAGAGGTTCCTCGCTTGATTGAGCCAGCTTATTTAACTTTTTGGAGTTCAATATCTACAACACATTATCAACGTCATTATTTGACGTGATTGATTTTTCACACCTTGACTACAAATTGGCATTAACTGTGCATCCTTTTACTCTCTGAATCTATTCTGACATTAAAAGACAAGTACTGTGCCTATAACAGTTTTTTCAGGGGGTAAAACTATAAAAATGTTGGATAAGGAAACCAGTCCGCCATTTTGACGTCACATTCAGGGCCTCATTTGTTTGAACACTCCATGTAAAATTTAGGATAAAATTTCATAGAACTTCCAGAATGAAGTGAAAATACCATATTGTATAGAACAATTGTGTCGCAACACATACCTGAATTAATGGGATATTTAGATGTCAAATATTCATATCAAAAGTATTTTCTCAGTTACAATTAAGTTGCAAAAACGTTGTATTCGAGGTTGCGCCGCCTGATGATACCATTGCTTACAAAAACATTACTAATTTATCAAAAAATAAAACTTATGATTAATGATTTATTCTTTATATAGAAAAGATAATGCTTACTAGATATTTTAAAATTTGATGTACCTAAAGCGGTTTTAATTTTATGGCGCTAGTCCACGAACTTTTTGATAACCCCTCGTATATATGTACATAATGAATTGTGGGATTAATATATGGCAGGTGGATAAAACCATGCGTCAATGTATATATGTATATAATGAATTGTGGAATAAATATACCGCACGTGATTATACATGATTGTGGGACACTCTTTGTATAATAAATGTAGTGATCATCGCTGTTTGTGGGTCACTATATATATATAACATTGTGGGGCAGTTGATTGTATAAATTATGTTGCGAGAGAGAATATTTTGTTAAGATTCTTATAAATAATGTATCGCAGTAAATTATTATTTAATATGATCCGAAAGTACTTAAATATTATATTGAACATTTTGTGGAATTAGTAAATTGCGCGTGATTAAAACTGATTGTGAGTTACTGTTCATATATAAAATGAATTGTGGGATAAATTATCGCACGAGATTATAACTGATTGTGGGTCACTGTTTATATGTTATAAAGAATTGTTGGTTAAATAAGTAAATGTTTATTATAGCGGCATATGTTATTATACAATACACGTACAATCATATGAGAAACATTTAATACAAATATTCAAACACTCAGTCCATCGGACCTATATGCCACTTTTAACAAAATTAAAGGAAATATATACCGCTACACAAAAATATTACGCATAGCGGTTTTCTGTAAGACAATGATTGCATTTGCATGCATGTATGATTAATATAAATATTTTAAGGTCTGACTAGGAAAAATGCGTTAAAAGGAAAATAGAATTAAGTATTTAGATCCGACATAGAAATATATATAAATATATATGCTAGAAAATAAATCTGATCTGTATTTCGAATATTCTGTACAATTAAAAAAAATTGCACTCGTTCTCTACATTATATTTAAAACAAAAAATACATAAATAACAGCACGCGTCCATCACTGTATGTATGTTTATAAAGAATTGGGGGGTGGGTGGGGTGTTAGTGATTATACCAGTTTGTGGGTCACTGTATATATGTATATAAGGAATTTTGCGATAAATACAATGCACTTGATTAAAACTGATTGTGGGTCACTGTATATACAGTGTTTGTACGTAATGAACTGTAGGTCATTGTTTATATGTATATAATGAATTGTGGAATAAATATACCGCATGTGATTATACGTGATTGTGGGACACTCTATGTATAATAATGTAGTGATCATCGCTGTTTGTGGGTCACTATATATATATATATATATATATAACATTGTGGGGCAGTTGATTGTATAAATTATATTGCGAGAGAGGATATCCCTAGAATATCTTGTTAAGATTCTCATGAATAATGTATCTCAGTAAATCATTATTTAATATGATCCGAAAGTACGTGAAAAGTAATATTGAAAATTTTATATTGAAATCAGCAAAATGTTCTTAATGATTTATTGTATTTTGTACATAAGTAAATATACATACATGTATATATCTATAGATATTTTATCAAACATTAATTCTTATGTCTTTTCATTTAGCATTGCAGCAAATAATATATATAGCAAAAGATAATATTGCGGGTCATAGAATTCATATATGAAGAGGATTGTGCGATGTATATAGTTTATCCCACAATGCTCTATATATATGAATGTTTTGACCCACAATTATATACAACATTTTTAATATTAACTCAAAAATTATATTATATATTATATAAGGACCATATATAACGCCTAAATTATGAATATGGCATAGCTATGCAATGTAGAAATGCGAGATCCCACAAACCAGCTTAGAGGGTCGATGCCCACAAACAACCTCATATACCTATATATATATATATATATATATATATATATATATATATATATATATATATATATATAAAATCAAGGAAAAACAGAATTTATAACTTTTCTTTCTTAAATGCTTCACTAGCATCCAAAATAGATATTGGTTCAAAACGGAGATAATTCGTTTTTGTATTTCATTTTTTTTTTTCAGTAAGAGGGATTCAAAGATGCCAAAAGAAGATAGCGGGGTTATGATGTAAATATTGCATTATCATTATTTTTGTGTATTTTATTTTATTTTAATATTTTTCTTGTTCTGTTTTTTCTTGTTGAAAAAGATTAGTGGTTTCCAAAATAGAAATCATCCAAGTTTTTGTGTAATAAGTTATTGTTTCCTGTCAGTGTGATGGATTCTGAAAGATCAAAACAAGATAGACGGGTCATAATGTAAATATTGTTTTTATCACTATTTGTTGTTGCTGATGATGTTGTTATTTTTGTTGTTGAAAAAGAACTTTGAATTCAAAATGGAAATACATGTTATCCATGTTTTTCTGGAAAAAAATATATATTATTATATTTTTTCACTTACAGTGCGAGGGATTCCGAGTAGCAAACACAAGAAAGAGGGGTCATGATGTAAATATTTAGTTTTTTTTTGTTGTTGTTATTTATGTTGTTGAAAAGGATAAATGATTTCAAATTCGAAATAATCCATGTTTTTGTTGTGATATTTTTTTTCCTTTCAGTGCTAGGGATTTTGAGACAAAACAGGATAGAGGAGTCATGATTTAAATATTGTTTTTTTTTTCATGATTTCTTGTTGCTATTGTTGTTTTTGTTGAAAAATAGCTTTGAATTCAACATGGACATAAATGTAATCCGTGTTTTTGTGGAAAAAAAAAATATATTTTTTTCCTTTCAGTGCGAGGGATTCCAAGGGGCAAATGAAAGAAAGAGTGGTCATGATGTTAATATACATCTTTATATTATTATTTATATTGTTGTTGAAAAAAGATAAAGAATTCAAATTGGAAAAAAATCCAAATTTTTGTTGTAATACTTTATATTTTTTTTATTTCAGTGCGAGGCTTTCTGAGATGTCAAAACAGGGTAGAGGGGTCAAGATGTAAATATTTTTTATCGTTATTTGTTGTTGCTGATGATGTTGATGCCTAAAAGGAGTTTTGAATTCAAACGGAAAATACAGGTTACCCATTTTTTTGGTAAAAAATGTATATTGTTACATTTTTTTCCCTTTCAGTGCGAGGGATTCCGTGGGACCAAAACAAGATAGAGAAGTCTTGATGTTAATAAAAGATTTTTATTTTACTTTTGTAAATCTATTTATTTCTTTTTTATTTATATATTTATTTTTTTGTGTGTTGTTGTCGTTGTTACAAAAAAAAAATAAATAAATAACAAATATAACAATTCTTAATTTCCCCTTTGTATGTATTTCATCTGAAACTTTTTTTTATAAAAAAAAAATTCTATGTAACGAAATGCTATTATATTTTGTTTTCATTTCAGAGCTAGAAAAGTCAAAAAGACGCCCAATATGCAAGTCTTGGGTACGAAATGAAGTTAGTTGACATGGCGAGCGTTGGGGCTGCAAATTCAAATTATGAATTGATGTTGACTGCCCAAATGCTATTTACTGGATATTTACAATAAATTCATATTTACAGAGCACTGTGTCGAGCAATGAATTTTGATGTGCTTTAATTACTGTTACCAAAAAATAAAGAAATATTTAAAATCAGTGTTTAATATCAAAAGATACATGTACAGGGGAATATTGTATGTATAAGTTATCAATAATATGAATACATCACACAAAATACCACATTTTACAACAATATGAAAATTACTTTGGATTATCTTCAATTAATTTTTTAATTTTCAAAAGATATATTATGACTTAGGCTTCTTCTGATGGAAAAAAAATACTCGGGTTTGAACTATCTTTATAATTAGATATATTCGATAAATATTTCTTTTCAAAGGGGACTTCACAGCAGATCTAAACTTCCCGTCAGGAACTTCTGTTTCTCAATAAGGTTTTTGATCTATGTTTTCCATGTAAGGGACCGTTCAAGGTAGCTCAGTCGGTAGAGCGCTCGCTCCGTGATCGGGAGGTCGTGAGTTTGTATCTCGGCTGCGACTGACCTAGTCGTTAAAATGGGTAGCAACTGTTTCTTCGCCATGCACTCGGCACTTTGAAGTGAAAGTTTGGGGTCCTTCGGATGAGACCTTAAAAACCGAGGCAAGCGTTGGCACGATAAAGATCCCTTACTGCTCAATGGCCCTGAGTGCCGAGTAAAGGTCAAAATTTGAAGCCCTTTACCGGCATACGGTGACGTCTCCATATGAGTGAAAAATTCTCAAGAGGGACGTTAAACAATATACAATCAATCAATCCATGTAAGTATTGTTGTAGTAAAGTATTAAATCAATCTTATAATTTATTTTTATATATTATCTGTACTTGTATTGTGTAAGATAATATGTGAACGTTTCGGATTAAGCGGCTTTAAGACCAAGGAGTAAAAAAACTCAGAGTTGAAATTCACTTATTATAAGATATGTGCAGTTACCATGCGCTAAAGTACAGGTCGACTGATGCTTGTTTGCATACAGTACTCTTAAGACTCAGTTTTTTATTTTTCGATTAAGTAGCAGCTGCATTGAAAAGTAAAGGTATACTTTTAGGTACCTGAAATCCAAACAGGTAATTGCAATTTTTTAATCATCAAAGAGATTGCAACAAGTTCCTCATCCATATCCGGATGTCCCGATAACGCAACCATTTTCATTACTTTTCGACTTGAGTTGGATCAATTAGTGGCTGAAAGCAATGTTATTAAAAGATGCACTTAACTGAAGGTCAAAGGGAAAGCGTTATGTTATTATTATATTTCCTTTGCAAGGTTCGATATAATCAGAGCGGAATTTATTTTCATCGTCAAGATTTGTAGATGACAACCAGGATTAAAACTTGTACATCCACATCCGGCAAAAGGAAGATCACTCAAAAAATCGGAGGTGGTATCAAGCATCTTCTTTTTATAATATATTTTTAGAGTTAAAATAGTTTATCAAAAAAATGGAACCTGTTTTTATTAATTGAGAAATATTCCTTATCTCAATGGATTTCTGATAACCAAGTCTCTGAGTAGACAACACAATAAAAGGCTACCATTTTTTGCAAGAGACATATCTTTAACGCAACAATATACATATGTATACCTACAAGCTATTTAAAGCTCGGTGCACATCAACATTACCGGTTAAGTACAATTGCCATTTAAAGATCACCTAAGAAATATTTGTTTTTTAATCATGTTTACCTGTGTTATTACACAACCCTTACATCTACTTCCTTGTTTTCAAAATGGTTGCCAGATTGTGTGTGTGTGTTCTATTGCTGTTTGCTGCTGGATATTGTTACCGTATGTAAATTTGTTTCAGTTTAGATAGATTTGATAATACTACCTGTATTTATAAATATTTCAGACTCTTTAACTGATAGCTGTCAAAATGATTTACTTTTAAAAAGTTTAAAAAGGAACAAGTAGGTTTTCCATTGAAAGCTATCTATGTTTTTCTGAATGCAGATATCATTGCAATTTTTTTTTAATATATTTTAGAAATAAACTTGAATACAAATGTATAACAATTCATAATACCTTATATTTTCCATTCGCAATAAAGTTGGAAGGGATATAGAGTAACGCAATTTTGTTTAGTTGTCAACGAGTGAGTTAGTGATCATGATAACGGGATCGATGTCTTTGCGAAATGATTCTCCCAAGAAATACATATATTGATATATAATAAATTAGAGGACATAAAATGAAAGTAATCTAAAAAAATAAAACATAAGTCATCTCTGGGCAATATTTAAAAAAAGATCACTATGTAATACATGTAATAGAAAGTCTAACAGAATGTGGAGGGTAAATATAAACTTTTCAGATATTAATTAACTTTTATTTAAGGACAGATGATACAAACAACTTTTATCTTTGGAGGAGATTTATTATCATGTCACAAGTTAAGAAAAGTGGATAATTCTTAGATTTTTTTTTCTCCTAGGAATTGAAAAACGAAATAGACTTGGGTACAGTCCACTAATTGTTTTCCCATAGGCGACAATGTTAACGTTTCTTCTCATAGCGATGTCCCTAATTTTCGTTCGGTAGAGAGTGACCCCTCAAATCAAAGCACATCAACTTGTCTTTCCTTGGTTAAAATCTCGAGGTGGCATGTCAGATTCGTTTTCCGGCAAAATGCGTCTCTCTGCGGGAACCTCTAAAAATGAAAGTGAAAGTAGGGGGATTTCAGAATTCTCACTGGCGTTATAATACACAAAATGATTCGGCTGATCTTCTTGATAAATTACATTTTCAAAGCTTTTTTGGTAGGAAAGATACTCCTTATCAACAAGTGTGAGGCTCAGTTCAGTACACCTGCCCAATTTTTTTTATGCAAGTCTGCAATTTAAGGAACTTGTAATTTTTTCTGCACTACTTTCTTCTCCTACCGATTCTAAAAATAATTAGTGGGATGTACCCAATATGAAAAAGCATTTTTTTGATTTTACAATATTTCACACTGTTTGTCAATCTAGAGCATAAGTAGAGACATCATGCCAAGTTTCATGAAAATTCAACAATTAATTAAGATTTTACAGCATTTACAGTTCTATATGTAATATCCTTAAAAAATGCTCCAATCTAGCCAAAACTGCACCCAAGTTTTGAGTCAAATTTTAGCCTATTAACACATTTATACCATTCTTAATCACCTTCATATCTTTAAATACATATAGTCAAATCATAATCAAGCACTTCATTGGGTCAATTTCACTTATTTTAAAAAATTAAAGTATTTCCGCACAAAAATGACCACTTTTCACCCTCTAATTCATAGTTTCTCCAGAAATGACAAAAAAATGAAGTTCACAAATACCCCGAAAGTAGTAAAATAAAAAAGTACTGATTATTTCCTGTCCATTGATGCATCATTCATGAAATTTGGACTATGAATGAAAAAGTTATAAGCCTTTATAATCCTATATAGAATCATTTGTTTCAAAGCAATTTTTATACCAATGCAAATTTACTCATCTATGACGTCACAATGACATCATAATAATGGATAGCTCAATACATGTGTATCATTACTTTTCCCGTACTTTTCATTTAAGACAAAATCAGTGCTTATATACTATTATCTACTTTAAAAAATAAAAATATGTGGTGTTGCAGATTAAATAAATAGTTCACTAAAGTTGTTTTGTTTCCATGGTAACCATTTTGTAATTTGTACGAAAATGAGACAAAATTTTGAATTTCCTGACAAATCGCATAATCAAATATTCATGAAATTTCAATTCTTATATCCGTGTAATCTTAATAATGCATAATTTACACAACAAAGATGTAGATCTAATTAATTTGAAATCTTAAATAAAAAAAGAAAATCTATATGAGCTGCAAAATGTATATAGCAGTGCATGTACAGATTAGTTATAGCTAAATACTTTCACATTCTGATCACCAATTCAATATGTAAATTTCCTCACCCCCACCCCATCCCCCTACTTCAATGATTTTTTTTTTCTAAAAACTTAAACTTACATATTTTGCCGACTGTCACATTTTGCTGGTTCTTTTTCAAGATGTATTCAAATGGGTGTGCATTTGCTGGCCAATAGTTTTAAACACCATCTGCATGGACCTCATGTTTTTCCTGTACCAATCACCACGAACCTAAAAAAAAAATCAATACAATAAATGGTACAATATCACATTTGCAGACAGACAGACACACAGACATTCAACACGTACAATTTTACCATATTCCTTTTATGCTCATTACTTGAAATCAATTAATTTAAAAAATGATTAATTTGCTCCCACCTGAAATCACACTGTTTACATTGGTAATTAAGTTAATTCAGCAGAATAGGTAAAAATCATGTTTTACTGACAATAATTGAACATTCAACAAATACATGTAATGCAATTGCTAAAAAATATGAGAAAAATCAGTTGATGTGCATGTTCACACACATCGTTTAACTCCCAGACAACTGTATACCCAGCTTGACCGCGCAACTGATCTGAAATGATGTATGTCAAGTATGCATATGTGACGTGCCGATCATCGACATGGTCCAAAAACATTAAAGTGTTATTTACAAATATCGTACTAAGGTATACCTCTTACCTCCTGTGTAAAATACAAATGCCCATCACCTATATACTGCTTAACACTGCCTGAACAGTTTTGATAACTTTCTGCTAAGTCTACTTTCACTTCGACCTTGACCCCGATTGAATACCGATCCCGAACTCATTTGTGAATTTTTGTGTATTGAAAATAAACCACAGTGCACAGTGGAGCATGTACTTCTACATAATTGCTTCTTAATCAAATTATACATTTATGATTCTGAATAAATAAATTATATAAATCGATACATTTAATCTACATGATACATGTGTAAACAATGGGCGATACATGTACGAGGATGTTGACTGTTCCATTGGGGGGGGGGGGGGGGGGGATAGACACTTTATATATGAATCAATTTGTTTAAAAATGTGTATCAACAATATAATAATTGTTTTTTTTCATAAATTTGAACAATTGAAAATAATAGAAAACAACAACTTTGAAATAAATTCAAGATTTATGACATCTTTCACTTACTTATAGGCTTCCTAATATGGGTACAGTCCACTAATTGTTTTCCCATAGGCGACAATGTTAACGTTTCTTCTCATAGCGATGTCCCTAATTTTCGTTCAGAAGGGAGTGACCCCTCAAATCAAAGCACATCAACTTGTCTTTCCTTGGTTAAAATCTCGAGGTGGCATGTCAGATTCGTTTTCCGGCAAAATGCGTCTCTCTGCGGGAACCTCTAAAAATGAAAGTGAAAGTAGGGGGATTTCAGAATTCTCACTGGCGTTATAATACACAAAATGATTCGGCTGATCTTCTTGATAAATTACATTTTCAAAGCTTTTTTGGTAGGAAAGATACTCCTTATCAACAAGTGTGAGGCTCAGTTCAGTACACCTGCCCAATTTTTTTTATGCAAGTCTGCAATTTAAGGAACTTGTAATTTTTTCTGCACTACTTTCTTCTCCTACCGATTCTAAAAATAATTAGTGGGATGTACCCACTTGGAAAATATAATATTTCAATCAAATTATAAAAATGGATAAAACACACTCATTAAAGGTTTACAGATGAAAATGAATTTCAAAATATGTTAGCTTGGTGCTAAATATGAAATATAAACTTTTGAAAAATATGCCAAGCCAGGTGAATTTTATGAGGAAAAGCAAAATTGTTAAAAATCAGTCCATATGATATGGGGTGATTTATACTATTTTGCTTTTCCTGATAAAATTCACCTGGCTTGGTATATGTTTTCAAATGTTTATAATACATTCTAAGAATCAAGCTAACATATTCTGCAATTTGTTTTCAGTTGTAAACCTTTACTGAGTGTGATTTGTCTAAATTTGTTTTTTTTTATTGAAATATTAGTAATACTTTACAAGTCTATTTCATTTTCGAGTCCTTAGGAGAGAAAAATCTAAGAATTATCCACTTTTCTAAACTTGTGCCATGATACGTAGTCTACTCCAAACAAAAAAAATGTTTGTGTCATCTGTCCTTTATCAGTATTAAAAATCCTTTTTTTAAATTTAATTATTCAATAAAAACCTTTATTAAAAGATAAAGAAAATGTTTAGAACGCATTTATGGAATGTTCAAATTTTAGAGTTGTTTAAATCAGCAGCGCTTTCCTCTCTCTCTTCCCCTCAAGTCTACTGTTACGAAGTACATTGAAGTTAAAAACAATCATGTTAAGTCTTTTTTATGTTTTAAATAGCTGTATTCTAGAACAATTTTTGACTTCCAGTATGCTAACATTATCATCATATTTTTAATCTTGCTACTTGAGCATGGATTGTTCGTCATTTATTTGGATGATAAGATACCTCCTTTTTAACTTTTTGACTAAATGATATGCAAAAAGGGGATGTGTAAGCGGTCGTAAAGCGTGTGAAAAGCGCAAATGACAAAAAAAAAAAAAAAAAAAAAAAACAGAGCTTGTCAATCATGCTCTACATAATTGGTTTAATAAGTATTACTTCGCGATACCTCTTACACTCTATAATTAGCAGCCACGTGTTATATATACTAGTAGTAGTATGTGTCTTTTATTAAACAAGCAGAGATCAAATCTGTTTGAAGAAGGATATGGAGAAAACGAACAGTATTCAATCTCAAAGTCCATAAAACAATACAGAATAAGAGCAGGGCAAACACGGACCCCCGAAACATCATAGGTGGGATCAGGTGCCATGGAGGAGTGAGCATCCCCTGCAAACCAGTCACACCTGCCGTGTGCTCCTTGTCATGATCAGGAAATAACGGAAAAAATCCGTCGACAATTCAGTGTATAAATAATGGACCAGCAATAGGTATGAAAAACGTCAGTCAGCGTTTGACTCAGTGATAAATTGTATTATTTGCTGACAAGATCATTGTATCGACCATAGTACTTACGAAATGATTACTTTTAGCGAGACTGTTGATATTCTTGTTTCATCAACTTGCTTCTCAAGGATTATCCTCGTTTAGGAGATGTTCATATATAGAGCATGCTCTTGCGTATTGAATCAACTGAGATATAAACACTCCGTATGCAAGCAGGGAATGAAGGTATATTGCTGCGTAAGTAAGGGAAGTTGACGATAGAAAAGTTCAAGTCATCACGTTTATCATATAGCTTGCTTGTTAGATTACCATCAGTGTCTTTTTCAAGTAAAGTAACCAAGTATGAAACAGAGGTGTCGGACTCTGTGGTATCTCTTATCTCAAGCTCACCAGGATATATCGTTTCGACGTAGGAATGAAAATTACCATTATTAAATGACAATACGTCATCGATATATCTAAATGTCGAGGCCTCAGCAAGTGTTTTCTTCTTTTCACGCATAATTTCTTGTATAAATTCTGCTTCATATGATTATTAAAAAGTCTGCTAATAACGGAGCGCAATTTGTACCCATGGGAATTCCAATAGATTGTTAGAATACCTGGTCTCTAAAAACCACATAGATATTGTCAATCAGAAACTCAAGTATCTCCTTGATGTCAACTTCAGAGTACTTATGTGTGCAATCAGAATCTGTTTTAACAAAATAATTTTGTAAATGACCAATGAAGAGGTAAGTAAATTTACGAGTTCCATTTTAATTGAAGAAGCAGCTGCTGTCAATGATATCACAAAGCCAGGATTTTAATTATTGTGGGGAATTGTTGTGTATAAAATTGAAAAATCGTAAGTTTTTAAGCTGTTGAAGTTAGTTCTAGCTCCCGTCATAAGGACATAGGTCAATACGTGACCTAATCACACGGCTCAATAATATCTACCAGTACAAAAATTTCAAATGACTTGCTCTGTTTGCTTTACATGTGCAGAAATGAATAAAATACGCAAGTAGGATAATAAATATATTTTACAATGTGAACAGGTATTTAATACAGTTTTTAACCGAACAAATAAACTTGTATTCATAGAGATTATAGGGCAATTGTCTCCATTCATCGGATCCATTCGTCCCTTCCCGGAGACCGAAATTCCTCCAACTTTTTACCATCAATTTTCGGATGTGCTTGTTGTGCCTTATGAGCGTTTATTTTCAATTTGCACGAATTTGAATATTCCTATACAACTATTAGTGATCACATGTAGCCTTTCATAAAAGATTCCCTTCGAAATAGAATCATTTACCTGGTGAATTCGAAGCATGAAATCCTTTGAAGCCGATTTACACCGTGCGTATTTTTGTATCTCTAGGTATTAGGCCACACCAATTTAATTTCATGTTCGTTGGACATTTGATTAAAAAAAATTACAAGCGGGCAAATGGTTAAATAATAACATTATTATTTTTTTCTGGCCAATTTTTTAAAGCGGTGCGTGAAAAAATTTGAGCGGACAATTATATTTTTTTCTGATTTACAGAGTAAGCAGATTAAAAATACAATAAATGCAGCAGAAATGAAACAGAAAATAGCACAGAATTCCTATGATGCGGGAAATTTAAATTAATATTATTTGTATCGTTTTGTTTAAATACGAGCGCGCGGGTCCGACGAACAATTTTTTTTAATGGTGTGGCCTTATACATGTATATATAAAATACTCATATTTGTCATTCTCTTCTGATTTCTACATTGCTTTCAAAATGTTTTTAAATATAAGTACAATAAAAATTTCGATATATGCCATTCAAAGATTGCCCATTAGGGTTATTAATGAATTTCTTTTAGGGTCAGTTCAAATTTAGACATTCATACATATTTAGCCATTCCAGATTTTTATTTTGGGCACCAGTAGCTACTGAGGTCTTAGCTGTCTTGCAATATTGTTTCTAAATTAGGACAGTAGGAGAATATATCATCGGTTCAATACCAAAGACAGACATGGTATCGTTTTTGAAATTGCACTCTGAAAGAAATACATAGTGATTTTAACTAGTGAGCCCCGTAAAGCGTTTGTCGTGATTAGTAATCTTTCTGTTTACTGTCTAAGATAGTTAGAAGTGGAGCAGGGATTGTATAAATATTTAAATACCTAGTGAAAGTTACTTATCAATTCTAGATTTGCTAATCTTATCTAGTAAATCTACCCAATACCTAGTAAAACTACTTTTAAGGTAGTGATTGTATGGACAGTAAATTTACTAGTCTTCTTAGTACTTCAACTAGTTTTTTTTCTCAGTGCATGGTGTGGGAAGGCATTTAAAAAACTGCAAAAAAGTGGGGAAATTCTCCAAACTCGGGGGGTGGGGGTGGGGTAAACATCAGGTTATGTTGAGAAAAAAGTTGGATGAGGGATGTCATCATCCCTACCCCACCCAAACCTGATGCTACAAGCCTGATTGTCATGGTTTTACTTTAAAATTATGTGAGCTGTCGTAGTGACTCTCTTTCATAAATTAGAATTATTGTGAGCAAGCTCATAAAATGATACCGACCCTCCTGCTATTGCATTAAATGTTTTTTTATTAAAATAAAGGACCAAATATTAATTTGAAACCTTTTGATATTTTGCTAGTGCAGATATATATACCAAAAATGACTATGACAAATACTTAAGTCATAAGTAGTAAAACCGTTGTGTTGAGCACAAACTCATATAGTACACTTTTACTGAAGTGACCTTGAAAAAGCTATGTCCTTGAGTCAAGGTCAAACATATTCCAATGAACTTTGGTCAAGGTCATGACAAATCTACAGCTCAAAAATAATTCCCGAGATAAAACCAAGTCTTTTCATTAGAATGTTACAGAATGGGCAAAGATTGCACTTTTCTTCTACCAATGACTTTGAACTTGTTCAAATGACCTTGAGTCAAGTTTTTGACGCATCTCTCGATCACAAGCAATCTTAATATCAAGTATGAAATTTCAGTGGCACTTCATTGAAATGTTATGGACAAGTCAAAATTTTACATACATATGGATCGGTGAACAAGGTGATTCCTACCCCCCCCCCCCCTTTTCCAAGTTTCGTTTGTGAGAAATATAAAATTCCTTTCGAAATTGAATGTGCATTTATTCATCAACAATAGTAAAATTATGAGTATGCATTGATCAGAACCAATATGACCAATATAATGGACACTGTACATGTATTCAAATTACCCTCACCCCTTCAAAAAAGCTTATAAATACCAGATTATCACACATTTTAACCATTTGTAACTTTTTTCTACTAAAGTTGCCTGCAAATTTTGATATGACATATAGATAACCCGTAGCAAGATCACGCCATTCATTTTTCCAGCAGTGGTTGTAGATTTTGTGTATATAGTGATAAACATATGTAACTTTTTTTAAAATTAATAAGCATTGACGCCATGTTCTTTTCCCGTTGTCATGACAACAATATCACCACAGAAATTTTGCTTTTCTTGTTTTGGGAGAATAAAGTAATTCCTTCTTTTAACAAAAAAAGTAACCAAAATACCTTATCTTATCATGTTCAGAAAACATATTCATAGAAAAATGTTTAAAAATCATTGATTTTCATAAGGATTTATGAACCTGTTGCTAAGGAAATGAATTTCCTTGGATACCAGTCCCTTCATACGTTCAAAAAAAAATTGTAATTGTGTTTTAGCATTAGGTAGGACAAAATCTTTTATATACCAAAAGCTTTTGAAAAAATAAAATTTTGACTTTCCATTCAATGCTCGATGCTTGCTGATTTTGACTCTTAAATATTACGAACGGTTCGTGCAATACTGTAGAATCTTTTATATGCAAGTTAATCATTCGCGAAATTAGTTACTCTTATCTATTTTTATGGTGCTAAATCAATAATAAATCGTTGGACCAGAACGTTCAATTATTCCTGAGGTTTGACGTGAAAGCGCCATTTTGCCATAATAAGCACTCGCGAAAAATAAGGAATTTACGGTAATGTATAGTCGAAAAAAAATATTTAACTCTCTGTTTCAAATGTACGAGGGCCGTTCAAAAATTACGCGGACTGTGCTATTATATACTCTTACGGACGTCATATAGTTATGAATCTTCACAGAAATATGTATCGTAAAGATTCCAATAAATTTTGGCCCAAATTTCTGTATTTTAAAGAAATTCTACTAAAATTATCGGTATATTGAAATCGCTGATGGAGAGGTACGGAGCACGACAAAAAAATTGAAGCAAAAGCATGCGGAATCCAAAATTTAACTCATTCATTTTCTATAATTCGCGATATTTTTCGACAATTTCCTCAGATGTGTCTTTAAATTGTTCTATTATTATGCATTTAGATTTCTGACGTGATATTTGAAGTACTAACAGAAATTTTCTTTGATGCGATTCCCGTGAAAACGACTGTGAAAATGACTCTCCTGAATTGACGGCGCAACACACTTTTGTTAAATTATGTGTAATGCTCGAGATATGGCCAACATAGATCCACAATATGCATAATATAACATGTAGTAAACTAGGGTATTCGTGACATTCGTCCACAAATAGCAAATTGAAATTTTAGACCGTTAGACCTCTGTAAAAAGGCTATACGGGAGGACGGGAAGAAGATTATCGACGAAAAACTTTATCCGGACTGTAAAGAACGTGATTGAGAGTCACCAATACCACACTATATCTCATAAATACCTGCAGTTTTGTGTTTTAAAGCAAAAAAAGAATATTATTTACTTGTTTAATAGATTTTAAGCTTGACAAGAAATGGTGTTTGGATGTTGAGTAGATAAGGCAACTCAAACTGTACAGGTACTCTTGGGAAAATGTTGAGAAAATGAAAGCTCATCACATATTTTTTTTTTATAATGCCCGTGACGTCGAAGATTTTGCTGCTCCGTGACTTAATGATATGTCCTGAAAAATCACTCCAAAATTGATACTAATTTACAACATTTTGATATGAAATTTTGAAGACCATATAAGTAAAGATTCTTTTTTATTATGTGTGTCATTTTGCTCGATTATGTCGTCAAATATTTTTTCTGTGCAACAAGTCCGCGTAATTTTTGAACGGCCCTCGTACATAAAAGAAAAAAAAATGCAAGTTAAAGAAATTCAAGGAGAATAGAAGTGCGCCGGTTCATGATCAAATCAAGGATTTGATCATGTGCCTTGATTTGATCACGTGATTGACCTACTTTTGTTTATACAAATCACCCAAATAAAAACAAATAAGGGAACCGCAAAGCGAAGCATCCTTGCAAGAAGCATGCACCCGACATTAATTCCAAAGAAAATCACATCACTTCCGTCACAAATTAACGATCACACACACCAAATCTGATACTTTTCCCCTCTAACTCAATTGCGAGGGGATAAAAGTCCGTTCGGACTTCATGTAATTTGATCACGTGACCAGCTCCATTTTTCTTCCAATGAATGTGTACTTGTACCTCTAAAGCCTATTACATGTACATTGAAAATCATACATTTTTTTGGATTTTTTTTAAAATAATGATGTTCTTTCAGAAAATTTAAGCAGAATAACTGGAATCATTGCCTCCCAAAGCTCAGAATTTATTGATGCATCGTTGGCTGTGGATAACAACTACAGACAGAATTATCCAGAATGTGCGCATACCGGAAAAAAAGCGAATTTTGCCTGGTTTCAATTGGATCTCAAAAACCGTTACAGTCTCAAATCTGTCAAAATATTCTTTAGAAATGAAGGTGAACCATAATTACACATTTGATTATGCTTGAGAATCAAATTGATATTTGAGAATATTTAAAGATTTTACATGATTTCTTTTTATTTTAATATTTTAAAGGTTTCAAAAAATACCTCTATTTTTGTATTTTTTCCCTTTCTGTCACCCCTTCCTTTTTCTTTTTCCTTTCCTCTCTCCCACTCACATATAAAAAGTCATACCATGAATGGAAATATAGGATAATGTTTTTCATTCGAAGTCAAAGAAAAAAAATCCTATTTATCATTTGATTATAACTCTACAAAGAATACAATGTGTGTTTCAGCTACCTGGCCTCCATACCGGATCCGACAGTTTTACTTAGATGTATCAAATTCATCAGCAGACACCTCAACACAGAGAGTGCGATGTTACACAGACAATACTACAGCCCCAGCCACGCCCGCTCCTGTGCTTGACATCCCATGTAAACAGACGGCAAGATACGTCATCGTCGAGACAACATACCATGCACCAGAAGATACAGATTCTACAGGACCTGTCTTGGAAATATGTGAAATTGAAGTGATTGGTAATCATTAAGTTTCTTGAAGGGTATTCGGAATAGATTTGTGTGCCTGTATAAAGTTTATCAATTTTACATCTCTGTATTTTATCATACTTTTAACATTTTTTCATATTTTTTTTATTTAAAAGCTTGTATATTTCTGTAAAAGATCAGACAATAAAAATAATAATAATATTGAATTTACATTTAAAAAAATATTGACAAAGTAGGTAATCTTAGGTTTACTTTTTTTATCGCTTTCAATATTGGTCAACATATCTATTGAAACCCTTTCACTTCAAATCGTTGCTTCGATGACAGTAACTTAGAATGTAATCCTTCATTATGATCTTTTGTTGTCACTGGCGTCATTGATACATACCATAAAATGTGTACTATATAAATGTTGATTTTACTCTTGCATGGCCCCAGACAATAATAATTACACTTCTTTGTACAAGTTCATATGCTTAAAACTTCTTTTGACTTTGAATATTTTGCTTCAATTTGATTGGAGCATATATTCAGATCAGTGTTATACAATGTAATCCTGAACAGTCTAAATATAGCTTTTTAAAAGGTTGTGAGTTTGGTCATTTTGGGGAAAACTGCTCGCCGTGTGAAGGTTGCTTTACGTGTGATATAGTCAATGGTGCCTGCTGTAAGTATACCTTAGGATAAATGATTTAAATATTTTATCTGTCTTTTTCAGTTAGGAATACTAAATCGGAAATTGTACATGCATTGATTGAATTGAAACGTGATTTTTTTTTTATTTGGACTAGCTTGTAGTATCAATTGTTTGGATGGCACGTGTAACCCAGCAACCGGTCATTGTGGTGAATGTAAAAGTGGATTTTGGAGTAAAACATGCAATGCAAAGTGTAATGATCGGTGTTTAGGAAACACGTGTTTTCAAGAGAATGGAACTTGTTTAAGATGTCAAGACTATTATTATGGAAATAACTGTGAAGATACCTGTAGTTCTAAATGTTTCCCTCCGGAATGTGATCGATTCACTGGTAAATGTAGTGGATGTGAGAAAGGATTTCATGGTACCTACTGTAAAAATCATTGCAGCCCATTTTGTAAATTAGAAACATGCAATTCAGCAGATGGTACATGCAATGAAGGGTGTAAATCAAACTGGACAGGTGGTCTTTGCGACAGTAAGTATGAAAAATTGTGCAAAATGTTTTCCTACTGAACCTCTAGAGTTATATGTAAATATTAAATGACCCATTTTAAACTCAGTGATTGGCTTTTCATATTATTATAAGATATCACTTTGCTTTGACTGTTTCTTAACACTTGAAAACTGTAAAATTACTTTTGTGTATTTTCGTCGGAACAAATTTTCAAAGTTTAAAGGGAAAACATCAGGGTTTTTTTAAGGAATTGATTTCATGGTTGGAAAATATTATATGTAAGGATGATTGAATGTATATTGTTTACATCCCTCTCGAGAATTTTTCACTCATATGGAAACGTCACCGTATGCAGGTGAAGGGCTTCAAATTTAGACCTATACTCGGCACTCAGGGCCATTGAGCAGTGAGGCTTCTTTATCGTGCCAACGCCTACCTTGATACGGGACCTATGTTTTTAAGGTCATATCCGAAAGACCCTTGACTTTCATTTCTGGTGCCGAGTGCTTGGAGAAGGAACAATCACTACCTATGTTATAACGTCTTAGGTATGACGTGGGGCTACGAACTAGAATCGAACCTGGGCCTCCCAATCACGAAGCAAACGCCCTACCACTAGGCTAATGTCACCAGTTTATATATATAAGAATTAATTGATATGGAATTTTATATTTCCTGGTGGTCATGAAATTGTTTGCCTCCAAATACCTCGAAAACAATTAAAATTTCCCCAAATGAAAATTTTTGATTTGATAGTAACTACATCATGACTATGATGTTACTTCTCTGATACAAAAAAAGATAGCTACACTGTTTTTTTTTTTTAATTATAGGATGTGATTCATTACATTTCGGACCAAATTGCTCTACTCGATGCAGTACTTTTTGCAAAGGCAATGCTTGTAACAATATCACTGGCTACTGTAGTGAAGGATGCAAAAATGGTTATTACAAAGACATTTGTAATGAAACTTGTACCCCTTTCTGCAAAAACGGATGTAACAGAAATTCTGGACAATGTGACAATGGCTGCATCGACAACCATTTTGGAATTGATTGTCGAAATGTCTGTAGCTCTGGTTGCGTTTCAAACTGTAATCAAACAGACGGGAGTTGTAGTTGTAAAAGCAGGTGGAGAGGAAAACGTTGTCAAGGTAAGAATAAACAGAACATACCATTTAATGATCTTATTTTGGTTGCTTACTTTATATCAAAATCGCTTCACATGGGAATCATGCAAAATACTAATTGACAATTTAGAATGTGATGCAAAATTCTTCGGTGAAACCTGTCAGCATAGATGTAGCCAATATTGTTACAATGGGACGTGTGATTCTAAAAATGGGACTTGTGTGCATGGATGCTCTGGAGAATTTTCCGACGACCAATGCACCAATCGTATGTGTCAATTGAAAAGTTTAATAAATCCAACATTTAAAAAAAATGTCAAGCTTATATATTTTTTTTTTGTAATGATTTTCGTCAGATTTGTAGTTAACTTTTAGAATGACATAAGAAAAATGTATTAATTTTGTACATATTCATATGTTTTCACGTGAATAATATGCATTATATAATCATGGGTAGGAGAACGTCAGATTCTAGATTATTTTCCCCTTTATGATCAAACTATTTTTGGTAACAAATGTTGCCTTTAGAATACAAATTTCTGTCAAATTTGCTCACTGAAAAGAGATACATACAGCTTTTTTTCGGTTTAGAATCGAAGGTCATGATGAAAAAAAAACATTTCTTCAGAAAGTCTTGTAAGAAAAGAATGTTATAAAGTTAATATTTTAAATGAATAATGAAAATACTTTATTTCAACATAGCTCTCATTAAAAACAGCCCACTGATACCCCGTTTGCTGCAATTGGTGCTGGACTAGGCTCTTTTTTAGTTCTACTCGTAATAGCAGTAATTGCTGTCCTGCTTTTCAGGTAAAAGATTCTATGGAATCGAATTGTACATATGCTGAGATTTTGAGTGACAAACCTACGGTATTCATGTATGTGTACCCAATACAGTAACATATTTATATAATTAGATTTTTTTAATATTGCAATGCCGTCTCATATTTTTAAATTCTTTATCACGTCAAGTATTTTTTGTTATATTTTAAAGACATACCATTTACGTACGTGCCTAATCTTTACAGATCAAGAAGAGGAAAACATCCAAATAATTCTGCTCCTACGACGGCTACCGATGGCTCTGAAAATCGATCGCCAGGTATATTCAAATAGAGTTTTACCTTTCGTAATATTCAAGGCATGTATATACTCCATATTGCTGATAGGTAAATACATGTTTTGTTCCTTTTGTTTCTTTCAAAGTTATGTGATTTTCCTGTTTTTGTTTAGATAAATACCTGTACGGGGTTTTTGTACTTTATTTTACCTACAAATATCGATAGATTTTGTTTGTGTTTGCTTTTTAAAGAAAGTCTAAAATGTAAGAATTCTTTTCATAATATTAACAAATTGTAAAAAAAAAGATCTTTTTTTAAATAACTCAAGGCAAAGTCTTTTCCAATATTATGCCTACGTCAACTTCTATCGAGGATCCGGAAGAAGAACCGCACGAAGAGGATCCGGAAGAAGCTGTCTACTATAAAAACCTAACAGTAGCTAAAGATATTCTGGTCAAAAATTTACACGATGTCATAAAGCAACGAGAAGCTAATAAAAATGCAGGATTTATTAAAGAATTCAAGGTACAGCAAATGATGCTATTAAAATGTTTTGAAAATCTGTGAAATACAACTAAACCAACACATTTAGGAAATGCACTAAAGGGTTCTCACAAGAAAATATTTTCACTACATGTTATTGTGTAAATTAAATAATTAACTATGCTGTGGGCAGGCAATGCATGAAAGAGAAAATAAAAGTAATTGCTTTCATTCGCTTTGAAACAAATTGTTACATGTATAAGCCATAGGCGGCTTTTAATGTAAAGAAGATTAAAAGTAAACATACTTGCCCCGAAACTCATGTGGATTTCACATGCTGATGAACAGTGTACACACCATCCTGGAAGCTGCTTAATGTACACCTTAAGGACAGATGATACAAACAAACTTTTGTCAAAAGATTTGAAAATAACAACTTCAGTCATGTTTTAATGTGTAAAATGAACAAGTTTCAAGATGTAGTTTTTAATTTTTTATTCAAATTTTCACCAAAAATGGGATTTGAAGTTAAAAATATTTGTATCGATTAATAAGGATGGTGTCAGAGAGGCAGGGGTTTGAACATCATAGAAGGTTTTCAATTTCTTAATATTCAAGAAATTTATTATTTGCATCATTTTGAATAAAATAAGGCCAAAAATATATACCAATACAGCCATACATTTTTGTTTGTATCATCTGTGCTGAAAGAAGTATTCCCTTTAAGTTCTGTGAGTGAAGAATTCTCAATTTTTATATTTACCAGTCAATGCTTAAATATATTTTTCATGGTTTAGTCACTTCCTTACGGTGAAAGGTTTGACTGCACGACTGCAAAACAGGAGGCCAACATGCCTAAAAACAGATTTAAAACAACTTTTCCATGCAAGTACTTTACACTTTATTATATGTACAACATTGTTTTCTAAGATGTATATTTCCAATAGTAATTTATTTTATTTGATTAACCTTACCACGATATGCGGTCTTGATGTGGCTTCATATTTTCTTCTTTGATGAAATATAAAAAAGATAACGAACAGAATTCAAGCTCAAAATTCTATATAACAGTACAATCAGAAACAGCGAAAGTAAACAGTGACCTCTAAAACATCAAAGATGGGATCAAGTGCCATGGAAGATTTAGCATTCCCTGCCGACCGGTCACACTCGCCGCGCGCTCTCTATCATGAGCGGGAAATAACGGACAATTCCATTTCAATTTCAGTATTTGACTTAATTAAATTAGTAAATAATCATCATTTACCGCCCACAGAAGATTCAATTTACTAATTTTAAAGTCAAAACTCGGTTTTTATAACTAATATTCTTTGATTTAAATTATATTTTTCAGATGATCATTCAAGGGTTGTTTTAGACATAAGTGACGGATATGATTCAGATTATATAAATGCAAATTTCATTGAGGTATGTTTAAAGGAATCTTTTATTAACAAGTAAACTCAAATTAACTTTTTTTTTATTAATTTTAAAAATAGACTAAAATATATAATTATCTATTTTCTCGTTTAGAATATGGATGAAAAACGAGAGTATATTGCATGCCAAGGTAAAGATCTTCAAAAAATATTCATTCACAATTAAGTTTGCAGTACCAAAGCTAAGGGTTTATAAAACGTTTTACATTACAATAATATGTTCATAAAGCTGCTGTGTTCAATTGCAATATTTACATTTTCAAATGTTTTTGCTTAAGATTTTTTGCAAATTTGAGTGTTGTATATTTTCTCATGAACTAAAATAGATGATCATGAATATCTCCATTGTCACGTCATAATACTTTACTTGACGCCAAACAATAAAGTGCAATATGATTTGCTTTAAAAATGGCAGTTGCATGTCGTAACTTGTGGTAACTCGTCAGAAAAATAATGTAAATATAAGACATGAATTCAACTTTTGAAGATTCATGACGTAAATTTACTACTACGCTTCACGTCGGCATATTTATCATAAAGCGCTGAAATATGCCGGCGTGAAGCGTCGTAGTTTATAACCTCATGAATCTTCAAAAATTAAATTTATTTCTTAATTGATTAGAATATGTCATTATCATGTGGCCTGTAAGAAGCAAAATGATATATTTTCTGTAGGTCCTCGAAGTAACACTATTGTTGACCAGTGGAGAATGGTCTGGCAGGAACACGTGGAATACATCGTTATGTTGACCAATCTTATTGAAGGACCAAAAGTTTGAAAATCACAGATATAATGTAAACAGGAAATTATCACCATTTTCGCCATATAGTTAGCTAGGCAAAAGGGGGCCAATTCAAAGAAAACTTTACGTAATTTCTTAAACGAAACTATGTCTCGACGAATTAAAACAGGGAAAAATGTTTATCCAAGTGCCAAAATGACATGGAATGGAAATACATTCTAACCCTGTCAAAAGAAGTATACACGAATAGCCCAAGGTTTCATTTTTACACCGTAGTCATTCTTTTTTTACTTATTTCCTATATTGTCTTTATTAAAAGGATACACAAATGCTTGAAATATTTTATTTAAAGGTGAAATGTAATCAATATTGGCCGAATGAGAGCGAAGAACTAAGACTGGGTCCATTCTCCGTGAAATTGATTGAAGAAAAATCATATGCATACTATGTTCTAAGGAAAATGACTCTTTCGAAAAAGAAGGTAATTTTACAATATAATATTCGACCTCTTTAATCCACAGTTTTGTTATATTCCTTCTTCTTCTGTTAAAAACTAATACTGCTGCTAACATTTGTTTATTAGGTTTCTGGGTCAAGGACGGTTGTACAGTTCCATTTCACAAGATGGCCTGACCACGGAACGCCTAATCCTTTGAACCTGATCATGTTTCTCAGACACTTCCGGCATAAAATAAGACCCACCAATCATCCAATAATTGTCCATTGCAGGTTTGGGTGTACATTTCTATCCTCTGAAGATCAAACTGTTGTCAAAAATATTATACCTTTTTCTCTTTAAAAGTACAACATTGAATATAGGTTTCCCAGTTTCTTTTAATATAATTTAGATCAATATATGAATATATGAAACTAATATTATCTGTATAACTAATATTTTTCAAGTCTATTTCATTTTCCATTTCTTACGAGAAAATGCTTTAAGAATTATCCACATTTCTAAAACTTGTGACATCATATTAAGTCTCTTTCAAAGAAAAAATCTGATTATATCATCTGTCCTTAATTTATGTTTAAATCAATGTTTTAATTAGTGCTGGAATCGGACGAACCGGGACATTTATTGCTCTGGACGTTCTGTCGAGGTACGGAGAGGAACATAACAAAATCAACGTCATCGAGTTTGTTAAGGCCATGCGTAAAGATAGGATGACCATGATTCAAAACGCTGTAAGTTGGCAATTGTGTGCCTCTCTTGATTTAGGTGTCAATTTTAATTTTGAAATGGAGAAAATGTCCATGTACCATCTTCAAACCTTATCTCATTTTGATGTATTTAAGGATCAGTACGCCTTCCTTTATCATGCTCTGTATGAGTACTTCAGGAGAAAGGATAATTTTGTCAGCAGGACAGAGTTTATGGAGTTATATGGCGAAATGGAGAAACCAGAAACACGAAAACGACTTAGAAATGAATTCAATGTGAGTATTTAATTTCAAAACTATATTTCCAGAAGAGAACAATTCTTTCACATACATAAGCATAATATGACTGATAACAAATACATCATCTGAAGATCTAATGTAAGATCATGCAAAATGAAACATTGCATTATATAGTTTCAAATTGCACCTTTAATGTCATTTAGTTTGCTTTTCAAGGAGGCCTTAAGTCATCAAATGATTTAACGTTTTTAAAATCCTTACCAATATGAAATTCTTTTTTTTTTTGTATTAATTTGAAAGATTGATTCAATTACTATATTCGTGTTCAAACTACATTTTTTAATTAAAAATATTGATTGTATTGTTATCGTTTAATTAAGTAAATCCTGTTTCATGTAAAATTGCTTAAGCTGAAGGATTCAATTGATAAAAAGGACAGGTTAAGTGTACTGTTGTTATGAAAAATGAATACTGAACTTTACCTATATATATTCTACGATGGATATTTTTTTGGCTTTCAAGGCTGTAACAAGTTTAAAGCCACACTACACCACCGACGACTACAAAACAGGAGGGCAGAACATGAAGCTCAGTTTTACCAATTCTGTTTTACCAGGTTATGTAACAAGTTTTTTTTTTAGATTTTAAAGGAATAAACTACATCTGGATATTTAACTGAAAGAAATTAATGTTTTGAAATAAATTTCAGTTGAAAGATATCTTGTGTATCTAACATCAACTGTGAAGGGACGAGAGCAATATTACAATGCAGTAAATGTCTCGGTAATTCTTATTCAACATATTTCTGATTCTATCAGTTCAAAACTTATTTAATAGCAGTATTAGAAAATTTTTAATTTTTTGACATTTTTAGTCGTTTACCAGGGCTGAAGAGTTCATTTCTGCGCAATTTCCGGTATCAGGAGCCGCCATTGATCTCGCTCGTTTGCTGATTGATCAGGAGTCTCCATTCCTGATCTCACTGAACCCTTTATCAGAAATAAACGAGGTGAAAAATATACCTTGATTTTTTATTTCAAATTAACGAATTTTTTTTTTTTTGGTACCAGTAAAATTTTTCTCTTTAACAAGATAAAAGATTGGGTTGAGAACACTGCCAAGAAGATTGATTTGGCTCCATATGAAATCTCAAAGAGTACACATCAAAGGATTACACACAACATTCGAAAAACAGACATTAAAATCAAAATGAAACACGTACGTTTATTTTCATTTTAATTTATATAAGACAGACCATATAAAGATTATGGATACAAAGATTTACTTGAATTTTAAAAAACACAAAAATTTCAAATAGGAATTTTAGAATGTGTGAAACTCGAACATTGAGATCACAAGGTTTTTAAATAAAATAATGTTTCCCGCATAAAATAATTTCCCGAAAAAAACAATTTTACCTTTTAAAACATGAAAGTCAAAAGGAATCTTCTATATATTTTTCACATTATCCGTAGGATGAATGTCATGAAGTACAGGCAATTGAATGTCTTGATTGGAGTTTGCCTGAGTTTCTACCAGCACAAACCTCTTCAATAACAAATTTGATAAAGCAGTTCTGCTCGGATAGGAAGTCAAATCCAGATGGCCCTGTGACCCTTATTTCGAAGTATGTATTACAACTTTCAAGAAAAAAATATTTTGAACTATCAGTGCTTAATGTAAACCTATAGGGTTTAGAATGGACATTTTTTTTGAACGTTTCAAACTTGGACCATAAGCATTTAGTATCATAATCATTTTATTTAAAATAGTGAAATTATTAGTGATAGTTTAATAAAATGAAAGTTTATTAAACAAGAATGTACATTATTATTGTACTACATACAGTGACTTTATAATTGGAAAATAGACCTTAATTCCATGAACTATAATTATCTTGTTAAAACAAATTGGATTTTGTTGTTGCTCAAATACACTTTAATTTGGTAAATCATCTTGTAATGAAATTGATCCGAATAGACCAATCAAGCCCATGGATATTAAGTAATGAAAATTGTACGGAAATGCAATGGTATTGTTAAGATTTTTGACTAAGAGCAATAACATTGGGAACTTTGAAGTTAATAAATATAAGAGCTAAGGGCTAGAATACCCTGTGGTGCAGAGATGGGGAATGAGCCCATGAATATAAGTAATGATTATTCATTGAGAGTGGTGCCATGTTGGGGTTCATAGATCAACGGACAGACCTAAGGACTGAGCGTATGCGGTTAGTGATGGTGGGTTAACCAATGAAATGTATTTTTATATCCGGGACCATGGATACCCACTGAGCACAACCTGTTCTGGTCAAAAAAGGGCATTCCCGTTCTTATTCCCGTTTTATTCCCATTCCAGTTCTTATTCTCAAATTATCAATTCTCTCTTAGCATTCTATTTTATTCTTTTGGATTTTTGCTTATTTATTTATTGGGAGTTCGGTCTTCAGTTTTTGGTATTTTGGATAGACCCTTTGAACATTTATATATATCAACAGTGTATTGGTTTATACGGATCAAGTTTCAAATTTCAAAATACTAAAAATCTATACGATACACAAAAATTATGAATTGGATTAATAAACTTTGAAAACCAACCAAAGTGTCCTCATTGGCTTACATTAGTAATATTTGTTTAAGTATTGTTTAGGAATAATGTTATGTTAAGAATAATTTTGTCGAAGGATTTATTTTTTTTCTAGGGACGGAGCAACGTGCTGTGGCGTATTTATTGCTGTGTATAACGCCATAGAACAGCTACAGCAGGACGGTGAGGTAGACATATTTACCACAGTACAACAACTGCAATGTCGCCGACCGGAAATGATATCTACCAAGGTAATTGGCACAAATTTGATATTTAGGATAGCATATGTGTATAATCAGGAGTTTGATGCATTTAAAAATTCTAAAGAACATATTATTCAATTGTTTTTCTTGCAGGACGAATATGAGTTTTGCTTTAAGGCTGTGTGTGAATATCTGACTTCGGACAGCATATATGCCAACACTTAAAGAATGAATATTTCTATGGATTGAATCTTCATGGATTCATGAATAAAGCTACTTTAGCGTTTTTACTTTTGAAATGTCTTTCTTACAGAATGTAAAGGACTTAACTGACATTTATTTCTTAATATGTAGACACGGGCTCATGTTGTAAATTTGAAAAACTATTGAGCATATTTCTTTAATTCATTTATGCAGTCGATTTCCGGAGTAAGATTCAATGTTTTTCGTACGAACGATCTGTGTTTTTTTTTATTTTACTTTCAATCAGAAAATAATCAATGTAATGAAAGAATGGAGGCGTACAAGGCGAGGACACCCCCCTCCACCACCCGCTCTGAGAAAAGTCATTTTTCAATTCTACAAGTTATATTTTTCAAATTATATTGTTTATATAATCTTTTACACTTTTAATTCTGTTTTTCATTGTTTTAATATTTTATTATTTAGTTTTCACTCATGCTTTTAAGATATGGGAAAACAAAAAAGAAAAGGCTTCACGTATGATTCGAACTCTCTCCATAGTGCAGGCTTTGTTCGAAGATAGACCGCTTTAACCACTACGCTACGAAGTATATGCATTATCGACGTCGGTCAATGTGATTTAAATGAAAGGATTTTTTGAAGCGTACATTTTTTCCAGAAATTTTCGATTTTCATGTAGAATGGGTTCAGATTCCAATTTTTGGACAAATGAAATAGATTTTACATTTACGTTTCCATCATTTAAGCGTTAACGAAAAATGGAGACTTGACCCATTCATGTTCAAAATTCATTGTTTATAGCTCCAATAAACCCATTTTCCACTAAATATGCTTAACTGTCAACTTTGAAATAAAGATTATCAAATAATAAGTCGTTCAGTAAAATAAAATAAATGTTTTGAAGATGACATTACCGAGAACATGATTTTAGAAAAATAAAACCTTTCTGTGATTTTTGAAAATTGAGAAACATTTTGTCTCAGAGCGGGGGATTGTCCTCGCCTTATACGCCCTCTTTCCTTGTTTTTTTTTTACCTGACGAATAATTAAAGGAAATACTTAAACATACAATTTTGTTCAGTGTTTTTCTTTATTGCTTGTTGTTTTAAGATTCAGCTTAAAATTTTGTTCGTCACCCGCGGGAAGCAACCCTAGACTCGCTGAACTTTTACCAGCACCTACTGCGACACGGGACCTCGGTTTAAACGGTCTAATACAATTAAAAGACAAGTCTTTACGTCCTGGGATTCGAACACGCGACCTAAAGATTTACTCCTTATTTTGCAAATCTAGAGCAGACGCTCTAACCACTGCGCCACGCAGGAGACATCCTATTAAAGAGTTGCAATGTATTCAACAATAAAAGATTTAATATACA
>NW_026932053.1:0-5041 GCF_032062105.1 Saccostrea cuccullata | reverse complement strand
AGATATACAAAAAAACGCGAAATGATAAAATGACTAAATGTTTTTTTTTTTTATATAGAAAAAATAAAATATTGTGTATTGTACTTGGCTGTACTACAAAAAAAGGGGGGGGGTCGTCTTGAACATAGTAAATAGCCATAACGTTTGAACGGTAAGTACTAGGGCTTTCGTATTTCAAATATGTAATCCTTGTGAAAAGAACTTTTATTGGATACGACGAACTTTGACCCTTTGACCTAGACCTTGGAGAACACATGTGTACATCTGAATCTTTTTTTTCTGTTTCGTTTCTATGGCAACCGTGAGCGACTCATTACAATTATTTTGAAAGTAGAAATCACTTTGACACATTGCAAGAAATGGAAAACATGAAAGTTTCAAAACAATTCCTGAGTAGTTATTGAGAAAATCGAAATTAAAGAATTTTTACTTTCACCTGGTTTCCATGGCAATAATCGATTATATGAAAATTTTAAATACGAGTTGCAGAACTACAGATACGAATCCTTAAAATAAGAAAAGTTTCATGACGAACGTGTAAGGGACCAGAGAGAGAGAACACTCTCGGACAAAATTTGTCGCTTTTTACAGGTTTCCATGGCAACGGTAGACATATTGGAACTGAACGACCTCACTGCACAACTACAACCAGTGATCGTCCTTTGAGGAAAGTTTCAGGAAGATTGTCCCAGCCATCTCCGAGAAACAGCCTGGATAAAAAAAACATGCGTACAGTATCAATATGTCGTCCCCGACTTCGTTCGGGGCGACATAATAACTCCTGAATTTTTCCCATCAATAACTCCTGAATTTTCCCTTCAATTCGAGCATTTCTGCATTGCAGAGAGCTGATGTGTGTTATGAGATGATAAATCATGTGTGAACTTTCTCAGTTTAGCGGAATCATGAACATTTTCGGCGAGATGAATGTTTTGTATACAGTGGTGATCAAGGCTTTGCGAACCATCAGGAGCGGATCAAAGAATTTATGAATGAATAAAAACTATGGAAATGACGTACCAATTTTTTAATTTATACTTGCACTATCTAATGAAATGAATAATATACAAGTGATAGATATACAAGAAAACGCGAAATGATAATAAATGCAGCTGACAATCGTTATTTTTTTTTATATAGAAAAAATAAAATATTTATAAATTCAAGAGACAAAACAGAAGGAGAATGAATGATGGCAAAATATCACATGACGGGAACTGAATTTTATGAATGAAGATTTTAAAAAGTTACTTGTACGTTGTATATGTTATATCTGTGTATTGTACTTGGCTGTGTGCTTCAAAAAAAGGGGGGGGTCGTCTTGAACATAGTAAATAGCCATAACGTTTGAACGGTAAGTACTAGGGCTTTCGTATTTCAAATATGTAATCCTTGTGAAAAGAACTTTTATTGGATACGACGAACTTTGACCCTTTGACCTAGACCTTGGAGAACACATGTGTACATCTGAATCTTTTTTTCTGTTTCGTTTCTATGGCAACCGTGAGCGACTCATTACAATTATTTTGAAAGTAGAAATCACTTTGACACATTGCAAGGAATAAACATTGAAAGTTTCAAAACGATTGCCTGAGTAGTTATTGAGAAAATCGAAATTAAAGAATTTTTACTTTCACCTAGTTTCCATGGCAATAATCGATTATATGAAAATTTTAAATACGAGTTGCAGAACTACAGATACGAATCCTTAAAATAAGAAAAGTTTCATGACGAACGTGTAAGGGACCAGAGAGAACACTCTCGGACAAAATTTGTCGCTTTTTACAGGTTTCCATGGCAACGGTAGACATATTGGAACTGAACGACCTCACTGCACAACTACAACCAGTGATCGTCCTTTGAGGAAAGTTTCAGGAAGATTGTCCCAGCCATCTCCGAGAAACAGCCTGGATAAAAAAAACATACGTACAATATCAATATGTCGTCCCCGACTTCGTTCGGGGCGACATAATAATAAGAAACAGAGTAAAAACAATATGTTCCCAAACTTCGTTTGGGGAACATAATAAGGCAGCAAAATTCAAATTCTCATTTCTCTACTAAGATTTTTACATCGGACTCGGAGTTGGTTTTCTTCAGAAAGACAGGACTGGGTTCAAGGCGACTAGGGGTACCACACCGGTAATTGACCAATCAAAATGAACTTAGTCAATTGTAGGTCCATACATATAAAGCCGATTTTCCTTTCTTTTGAGAGTTTTTTTAATTTCCTTCCAGGCCAGTTTGACAACTCTGGTACCTGTGCCTAGGAAATTTTATCTACTCTATAAATAAATAAAGTTTTTTGACAGGAACTATTTCTCCAGGGCATAGGAGGCTACTTCCTGGGGTGCTTTTGTGATGTTTATAAAGACATTGAAAACACGTGGATTTGAGGGTAGCCCTGTTTGCATGTGCAAATAAATCAGAAAATGTCGTGTACGTACCCTGGTTTTTTGGTGTCGGCTAATGTGACAGGTATTGTTTAACACCCCCTTATTAATATTTTTTCATGAATTCAAACACGTGATGTTTTACTGGAAAGAAACGTGTATTGCTTTTTAATATACCGAAACTCGCTATTTCTGGGGATTGTGTAATTCTAAAAAAAATTCAGATAAATTTCAATGGTGAAATAAAAGAAGAAAGCTTGGTATTAAAATATTAATTCATATCAGTAGAATTGAATGCTATTAACGACATCTGGAGAAATAGGCTTTAAAAGGTTTATATCATATCTTTGTTCGTCTGCACTTAAATTTCAAACACGACAGAATTTGTAATTTTTGCCGTAAAAATCCATAATTTCTATATACTTTAGAGACTTACCGTAAAACTTTCAGGAAACTTTCTATGAAGTCTTTTCAGCACCTTAAGTGAAATTTTATGTCGATCCCAGGTGTTGATCGAGTTTCAGAGAAATTTTCTACGTTGATATTGATTTTTTTTTAAGGAGAAAGGGGGGGGTGACTTTTTTAATCTAAGCATTTGTTAAAGTGAGTCTGTAAATACATCTACGAACTTGAGCTGGATTGTGACCTTTGGGTCAAGGGTCAAGGTCAAAGGTCAAGGTCATCAAAGCATTTCATAAAGAAATATAAAAGTAACGGCCATATCAAGTATACAAGTCATTTGATCATTGCACGCGCGCGCAGGTGCAATGCATGAAAGCTATATCATCGTGACTACACTTTTAATGTGTTTCTATTCTTAGAATTTTGAAGCGTTTCATAAAAAAAATTACGACAATATCAAGCAAATCGGTCATTTAACGCATTGCGCGCGCACACGTGCATGCAAGTCCTTGCATTCAAGTTTGATAGTAGCATAATGTAGGAATCCGTCATATCTATTCATATTCTAAATTTCATCCTGTTTTGTTGAGAATCAAAAAAGTTATAGGCATTTAAAGTTTAAGCCAATCAGATCGCAGCACACGTGCATGGGCGTGGTTTCTTGAAAACTTTTATATATCATAGTTTAGGACGTATTAAGGTATGATTATGTTTTAAAATTCAAAGTATTTTGTCAAAAAACAAGTAAGATATTGAGATTTTTGTTTCAGCTAATCAGAGCAAAGCGCACGTGCATGCGCGTGCATGCATGTGCATGATGACCGTAACTTCTTATAGGAGTTTATTGTGTCTGTCTATGTTCTAAATCTTATCGTGGTTGGTTGAAAAACAAGGGAGATACAGCCATTTGAAGTTTAAGCCAATCAGATTGCAGCGCACGTGCATGCGCGTGCTTTCATGACAAATGTTATATATCATTTTGTAGGACATCTTAAAGTATGCTTATATTTTAAATTTCATACCATTTCGTCAAAAAACGGAAAAGATATTGAGATTTTTGTTTCAGCCAATCAGAGCGAAGCGCACGTAAATGCGCGTGAGTTCTTGCTAATTTGACAGTGTCACATTATCTACACTATTAATATATACTGATATAATGAGTTTCAAAGCATTTCATCGGAAAATGTTAAAGTTATGGCTATATTAAATATATTAGTCATTTGCAGTGAAAACCAAAATGGCACCTTCGTTCCGCACACCTACACTACACACCTATTAACCCTAAAAAGGTTTTAGCTCAGTTGGGTGAACAGTTTCTGAGAACACTCGCGGACAAAAAAGTACCGGAGAAGAAATAAGAAGAAAAAAGAATAATAATAATAATAACTAGTGCTAATTGTAACGGGGACCGTTACAGATGTTCCCCAAACGCTCCCCAACTCCCTTTTGGTGCCATATTCCCTATAAGCTTCATTAAAGAAGACAAACTCTATGCATTTGAGACTTTAACAACGTTTACCCAGAAGTGTACCAATTTCCTTCAAATTTTAGCATTGCACGCGTGCGCAAGTTAATGCACGTGCGTAATGACCATATCATATTGTCTACACAACCTATATATTTTGATATGCTAATTATTAAAGTATTTAATCCAAAAGTAAAAAAAAATCGCTCATTTAAGTATATTTTTTATTTTACCCATTTCACGTGCACGCACGTGCATACATGAGCATGGTGACCATACTTACTTGTAGAAGTCCATTACATCTATCTATGTTCTAAATCTCATCCTGTTTGGTTGAAAACCAAGGGAGTTATAGCTGTTATAGCTGTTTAAAGTTTCAGCCAATCAGATTACAGCGCAAGTAAACGCACAATTATCCAGTGCATAGTGACCATACCTTCTTGTAGAAGTCCATTATATATATCTCTGCTCCAAATCCCATCCTGTTTGGTTGAAAACCAAGGGAGTTAGAGCTATTTAAAGTTTCAGCCAATCAGATTGCAACGCACGTACACGCACGTGTACGCATGTGCATTGTGACCATACCTTCTCGTAGAAGTCTTTTATATATATCTACGTTCCAAATCCCATCCTGTTTGGTTGAAAACCAAGGGAGTTATAGCAATTGAAAGTTTCAGCCAATCAGATTGCAACTCACGTGCATACACGTGTTTTCATGATATTTGCTATATATCATGTTGTAGGATATCATAATACATGGCTATGTTTAAAAAATTTTAAA
>NW_026932052.1:0-49761 GCF_032062105.1 Saccostrea cuccullata | reverse complement strand
GAAAATTTACAACGATTTTTACTATGAGGTCATGGGATTCACGGAGCAATCACTTGACGCAAGGCGACGTGACAACCAGATTTCAACCGGTTAAGCTTTGTCGCAGTTCTATAAATCTTTCATTTCTTCAGATTTTTCTTATCTTTTTTCTACTATAGAATTGAATATCTATATCAATTCATGTTATTTTTCTTCTATTTAATGTCTTTTGTACTGATTCGGATTGTACTGATTCGGATATTATTGAGATCTTTAGAAAAGTCTATGAAGTTAATCGATCAGGTATGGAAACTATGCAAAACCATATAGGCGCAACACAACGTCCTTGCGATACAGGGGTATTGAAATATCGATAGAGTTAATCATTCAAAATGTTAATACTTCCATTCTTATGAAGCTACAACCATTTGAAAACTTGTCCTTTGTAGGTGTAGGAAATTCCCAGCAGCCTCTTGAACATTTTAATCTCTTTTCAGACACTTACCAGTCTGCATACATAATTTTTACGTAGTGCAGTGCTCCATGACGCTCAATGACGTTCCGATTTTTGGCTGTGTTTTTACGCGTTGATCATTTATAAACGGCTATAAAACAGGCATATACCATCCAATTCAGTTCGAAATTTCTTTCAGTGACGTTTCATGAATACTTTAGCGGCAGGTAAAATATCATATATCTCTTTGAACTACAATTGTGCAATTTTTAATTTTGATAAAGAGTCTTTGTGATGTAAACGTGCCAAAATGTAGCATGCTCCGTGAAGCAAGTTTTATCAAAATAAAAAAGCTGTATATTTTTCAATAATCATCGGGGAGCACCAAATTCTTGTATATTTATTGGAAGAAAGGTAAATATTTTATCTGGAAAGTTTGACCGGTTTCGTGGAAATAGCGCGCTCACAATAGAACTTGTCCGCTAACTTTTCTAACACCCCTCGTATTTCTACAACAGGTAGTGCTTATGTATATAAAGTTTCTGAAAATATAGTATTAGACTTGATGTAATTTGTTTCAAAGAGGAATCACCAATTCAAATGGACCAGGAGAATGGTCCTCGGCATCAAGAAAGTGATCTGAAAAAAAGGGGTTGCATTTTGTTCCTATGTATTGAGTGCACCCCTACTTTTGAACAATTTTCCCATGAAAAAAAAAATTGGCCACTACATGTGACATTACGGTTAATCTGTTCATACAACAAAAATTGCACAGATGAGTAATTTTACTTGGGTGTAAAATATTTGCACACATCAGCAAATTTTCGTTGTATGAATAGGGTATAAGTAAAGATATATACCGTAAATCTGGAAATTTTTGCTGTAGATAATTTTTTTGCAAATTTGCGAGTTCATTGCATTCGCAAAAATATTTTTCTTAAAAATATATCACCAATAAGAAAATGTAAACAAAGCAGTGGTCATTCACAAAATTTTGAAATGTAAAAATTAATCAACAGCATTTTAACCCGAATTCGCAAATTAAAATCGACGTAAAAATTTCCAGATTTACGGTAATTCAGAATATCAGTTTTTGATTTTAATGAAAGGTGTTGCCATGGTTATTAAAAATAGAAATAACTGTGAAATACTTTCAAAATGCTACTCCTTTTTTACAGTTTGTCTTATTTCAATATAATCTGGCTTACAAGTTGCCCAAAAAAGAGGCTTTATCAAGGGTCATTATTCTATTTATGCTGTTTGTAAAGTTTCAAGTCCCAACACCTACGTTTCTCTACCTCTGTTATAAGTACAAACCATGAGAGCTAGAGTCTCGACAGACTTCTGGTTTTTTTTTTTTACATAAAAGTCTTTTTAGCTCATCTCGACTTTCGTCGAGATGAACTTATAATATACCTCCAGTGTCGGCATTAGCGTTGATGTCCTGGTTAAAGTTTTAGAAGCAGGTCCATTCCTAGGCTAAGTAACTATAAGCCCTACCTGGATCAGACTTGCATGAATGATGCATTTAGGGATTAATTCTACCAGGCTTGCTTCGTACGCTGGATCTGACCTACATTTTCCAGATGAGTGACCAAGTTAAAGTTTTAGGAGCAGGTCCATTCCTAAGTAACTAAAAGCCCTACCTGGACCAAACTTGGATGATGCATCTAGGAATGACTTCTTCCAGACTTGCTTCGGATACTGGATCTGACCTACATTTTCCAGATGAGTGACTAGGAGTGAAACGGGTCACAGCAATATTTTTTCTTGGTTCGATACACGGTACCAAACCTCTATTTCTGGTCCGGTTCGTTTTTCGGTCGGTATCATCATTCAGTTAGGTTCCACATGTGGTACAAACATGCTTCTCCATTTAATTAGTTTAAAAACGTGAATTTTTGTGGACTTAAAGTCTGTAAAATAATTTTTAACAGTCAGATCAATTAAATTGATTTCTTTTATCCATTTTGCACATGTATTATTTGACTAGATTAACAAAGAAGAACCATAAAACAACAGTGGAATTTGTTTCCTTCTATCAAAATGTATCCACATAGAAAATAACCAAACCGAGACCAAATTTTATGATACATATCGAACGTTGAAGGAGGTGTATCGTTTCACCCCTATGAGTGACCAAGTTAAAGTTTTAGGAGTAGGTCCATTCCTAAGTAACTAAAATCCCTACATGGACCAAACTTGGATGATGCATGTAGGGATGGACACTACCAGACATGCTTTGGATGCAATCTCTCACCAAAGGGCGTTTTTACGCTCCGCTCCAACACCTCTGTTATCGTCTAAATTACAAGAATCTTGTAACACGAAAATAAATTATAGATTCCCACTAAGTTGGTAATTTTTTAAAATGAAATTAGAAATATCAATCTGTAGCACTTCTTTTGTTCTTTCAAAATTTAGATATATATTAAAATAGTTTCAATATATACGGCACTATTTTGTTTGGAATTTTTACACACATTTTCATTTTGAAACCAAGGAGACAGAGGTGGAAAATATTTACTACCAGAGAGCTTAAAACACGTAAAATCATTGACAAAACATACAAAACAATCAATGTTTATACAATTTTTGTTGACATATACTTATTTGGCAGTCCGAACTACTTTTTAGATGACAACAGAGGTGTAAGCTGAGCGCGCCCTCTGGTGAGAGATTGGCTTCGAATGCTGGATCTGACCTACATTTTCCAGTTGAGGGACCAGGCTAAAGTTTCGGAGCAGGTTCATTCCTAAGTAACTATAAGCCCTACCTGGACCAAACTTGCATGAATGATGCATCTAGGGATGGACACTACCAGACTTGCTTCGGATGCTTTATCTGACCTAAATTTCCAGATAAGTGACCAGGTTAAATTTTTCGGAGCAGGTCCATTTCCCTAGTAACTAAAGCCTTACCTGGACCAAACTTGCATGGATGATGCATATAGGGATGGACACTACCAGACTTGCTTCAGATGCTGGATCTGACCTACATTTTCCAAATGATGGTACCATTGACCTACATTTTTTTCAAATAATCAACAGTGGTAAAGTTTTTGGAGTAGCTCTATAATTATATGGCCTGTTACGATTTAATATGCATTGGTGATGCATCTATGGATTGACAATTTCAGACTTGCTTTGATGAAGGAAATGGAAGTCATTTTCTTGATTAGTGTACGGGTTAAGGTTTTTGGAACAGGTCAATTTCCAATGAACTATAAGAGCTACTTAAACAGGACTTGCATACATGATGTTATCAGGATGCACATTTACTTTGAAGAATTATGTGAGATTTGCATTACTTATAATGACCAAATTCATCGAGGTGAGCTTCATAATCTTTGATTACCTATGTTTTGTTTATGCAAAATATCATGCAAGCCAATGACTTTATCACATTATGAAACCCAAAGATTAAACACTTATTCTTAATTTTAATATAAGTAATTCTTTATTTATGGACGGATAGCAGACACTTTAGGTGTTTATGCATTGAAAAAGTATTTTATTTTTGAAATCGCAGTGCTCCAAGTTGCGACTAAAACGGTTGCATTTGTGACCAAAAAATTGGTTTTGCGACTAGAAATTAAAACTAAGTCGCATTTTCGCGACCGAGAAAATTTGGGCTGGCAACATACATCTTTTTATGATCGGGATCGAGATTTACGTTTTCAAGATTCTCTATCAAGACAAAGTTTGAAGATATACGCTTTAAGGTTTCGTCAAGGTCAACATGTCTAAAAAATTATTTTTTCAATAGCTCCAAAACTATGTCTGGTTATAAAGTCAAAACGTTTACAGTTTATAAATATATCATTGATTAATACATAGAAAGTATCACTTTGATAACAAATACTTTTAAAAAGTTTTTTTGGGGAGAAAAATTGTATCAGAAAATGTGCATATTTAAAAAAAATGACCTGCTTTATTCTGTCCTTTTTGTGAAAACCATCATTGCAGAAATAATTTATGTTTATCATTGAAGGGCAAGTTGGACGTGAATGGTCTCTTAAAGGCTGTTATTGAAAGCATGACATGTATAAAGACAAGACCCCTTTAGAACCCGCCATTTGCAATGTATTTTCACTTTCAAGCCTTAACATTTGGACAAAATAAACAGGAAAAACAACTTTCCAGAGCTATCTAAGTCCAACTTGCCCTTCATTGATAAACATATTTTGTTTCTGCAATAATGGTTTTCACTAAGAGCACGGAATTAATTAGGTGTACTTTTTGAAAATATATGCATTTTTATGAAGAATTTTTCTCAATTACTTTTTTTCCAAGTATTTTTTTTATCAAGTGATACTTTGTTCGTCAATGAAAAATTGATAAACTGTAAAAGGTTTAACTTCATACCTCATATAGTTTTGGGGCTATTGTAAAAATAAATTTTTGAACATGTTGACCTTTGACGAAACCTTGACAGCATGCTGTATTAGTAATGTTTGATAGAACCAGAAACGTAATACATAGCGTCTCTGAGAGAATGGCATCCAAACGTCGTAAACTCTCTAGAGTTTCTCTGACCTGGTTATTAAAGTATTTGGTCAGTGGCTTGCATATCACAATTAATTAAGTGTTTTGGCGACATTGATAACGACTGCGCTATGGCCATATGGGTAAGATACTTAGTAGTAAGTAAACAGGTAAACATGATAAACAATTGGCAAAGTCCTGTCTCAACAACTTTCAAAGTTTTATTTTCTTTTGATTAAACTTTAATTCTAAGATCAGATTACGTGTGTTCTTCTGTGTACCATACAAAGGGTGGTTGTATTCAAATTCAATTCAATTCTTTATTGGCACTAAAGCACATATTTATATACAGAAATGTGTTGTTAGCCATATACATGTATTGCAAAATATTATACTATTGTAAGCTTGTTTCTAACATCAAAACAGTCTCTTATATATATAGACAGATTTGTTTCGTAGATCCAGAGTTATGTGGATTAAGCAAACAAGAAAAGTTATTAACATCTAGTAACCTCAAATACTTTTTTCTGACATTTTTATACACAGGACAATCAAATAAAAAGTGTTTTTCATCTTCAACAATAGTTTTACATTGGAAACAAAATCTATTTTCTCTAGGAATGACAGGATTACAGTATCTACCTGTTTCTATGTACAACTTATGTGCACTTATTCTTAACTTGGAAAGATAAGAAAATAAATTCTTTTGAAGTGGAAAACACAAGTATGGTTGGATTTCCAGTTTCTTAGCATCATAGTTGAATAATGTACTATAAAATGACAGCTTACCACATTGAGTATTGTTAATGTGTTGGAGTTCAGAAAAAAAATTATTTTCAAAGAAATCTTTAAGTTTATAGGACTAAAAGTTTTAAAATCTGTGTCAAAGTTAAAATCTAACATCTTCTGTATTGATTTTACACAACTTTGCCAACATTTTTTATTTTCACTGGCCAATCGAGTATCTTCCAAGTAAGCATTCTTGAGCAAGACATTGCAATCATTATTTGTTTTTGTTAATTTTTCCAATCTGGAATAATATTTAAAAACAAGCTGGTAAATTTTGGTGTGTACAGGGAAAACACCTAATTCAATTTTAGTTGCTAAGTTTGATGCTTTATTATGGACACCTAAGATGTTTTTTAAGATAAAATTTTGGATTTTTTCAAAAGGAGTTTTATCAAAATTATTGGGATTTGTATTAAAATCAGAGATCCAAATTTCTGAAGAGTATGTTAAAATTGGAACAATAATTGATTCATATAGCTTTAACCACAAGCTGGGAGAGAGACTTGAGCCAAAGGGTAGTTTATGCTTTAAGGCAAAATAAGCTTTTCGGGCTCTGGCAGCAAGGTCATCACAAGCATGTTTTAAATTGCCATTTGATTGTAAATTTGTACTTATCAGTAATATTTATATTATTATTGTTATAATAAAATGCATAATATTTCTTTATTTTTCTGGTAGAGCAAATCATAACCTTTGTTTTTTCTAAGTTTACATGCAACTTCCATTCTATACAATATCTTGAGAGACTGTCTATACAATTTTGGAGACCTTCAGCTGACTCTGATAATAAAACAAGATCATCAGCAAAAAATAAGTGATTAAAAGTTAAATCACCTAAACATACAGGGTAGGTCATAACTTTATCAAAATAATTTTAAAAGTCGTCAACAAAAATATTAAATAAAGTAGGACTTAAATTGTCCCCTTGTTTAATAAAAATATATCCTTCAACTAGCAAAAGATTTCTAGTCATAGTAATCAATAATCTTTGATTTAATAAAAACATAACACATGTGGATGTTAGTTCATTGTTTTAATTGTGTTATTCACGTTTTCATCATGGCGAGTGAAAAATTTGTTAATGGCGACCAGAAATTCTGAAATGGCAACCAAAAAAAGTTTTAGGTCGCCATTTAGCGACCTAAAAGTAAGTGCGACGTGGAGCACTGAATCGCATGAATAAAAACCAATCAGCTCTTTAGTGATTATCTTGTTATTTCTTTTCTTCTAGATAGGTCTTACATAGCAGCTGATTGGGAATCAGTAGCCAAGAAAAAATTTTATTTGGAAAGGAAAGCAGAAGAATTTGAGCAACATATATCAATGACCATGAGATCACAAAAGAAACAAGTTATACAATTAGATAACTGCTTGGATCTTTTTACAAAGGTGGAACAGCTTGGAGAAAATGATTTATGGTATGTTTCTTTTTGTCTTTTGAGTACTTTATTAACCTAACCAACTATATAAATTGTAATCAGGCATTTTGAACTGTTTCCTGATTCTTTGTTATGTTTTAAGAGGCAGTCCACCGAAAAACCAGGCAATGGGTGGCACATCACATGGCATGTCATGGATTTTAATTATTTTTTGCATGTAGACTTAGTATAGTAAGTGTTTACACATGATAACATCAAAAAATTTTTTAGTGGTCCTCTAGTCCTATTTTTGGCAAATGCTTAATTTTAAGTGCTAAAAGGTCAACATGAGGGTAAAAAAATTACTACGTTTTTATTTTGTTTTATATGAAACAGATACTCAAAAGCTGGAAGTGTCAATCAATATTATTTATAGCATAGACTCTTATCTTTTATTTTATAATGAATAAGACTCCATATTATATTTCTTTAGAAAAAAATTATGTGGTCCAAAATTGAGTTTAGCAAGTGACTTTTTGAATTCTGTACCCAAATTTCAATACGTTATAAAATCCAATACATTACTATGACAGAATTTTTTCCTCGTGTTATTATGAATACAAAGTACAAACTTATGAGGCATTTAATAAAATTGGTCGGAACAGGTATATTGAGAGAAATAAAAAGAGTCAAATTTACCTATTATGTATGATTTTTCCCAAATTTAACCGATCCCGATCGGAATTATATAAAGAAGAAAATACTATAATTGTATTCAATTTGTTAAATTTGGCCCTTTTGTTGAAATATAGTGAAAAAAATACTTTATTTATTTCTATACATGTCTTATAGATGGCAGTTGCCTTTAGTTTGATAACTTTATAAATTTTGCATTATTTTCAATCGGGATCGGTTTCATTTCAATCGGGATTGGTTTTTACCTTGCAATTATAAATATTTCCTAAATTTGGCTCCTAATTTTAATTTATCAGAAAAATATGTCTATCTTTCATTTCTTTTCATTCAGTCAAATATTTTTAAATGATTTTATCCATAGATTGAAATGTTTACATTTAAATTGCTAATGTCTTTTACTTACATGAAGATTACATGTGCAACATCTATTTGATTTCTTGATACTCGGTGAAAAAAGAATGTGTACATGCATTATGAAACAACTAAGAGCAAACAGCTTATAGCTTCATTAAATTTCTTATTTCCAAGTAATTTTTTTTTATTATTTTCTCAGGAATTAAAAAGTTAAATTCTATCAGTGGCAAAATTATTCTTGCACGTACCTATAGCTATTTAAAATACAGAAAACATTTTTATGTGTACAGTCTTGATCAGCTTTATCAAAGGTTTTAAATCTGTCATCTGTAAAGCCTTTCCCCTATATTTTCCTATTTTACAAAATTTAATTTTATATAAATAAGAAAATGTTCTTTCAGGCATAGCCTAATTATTTAAGAGCCCATAAATCGCAATCAAAAAGCAGAAGGGGGGAGAGGGGAGGGGGGGGGGGGGGGCAAGGCAGCATTGTGACATAATCTTAAAAAAAAAAACAACTTGTTTTATAAATATGAAAACATTTTAGAATTTGTCAACATAGTCACATGTTTTTACTCCAGTATTAAATGTAAGTATGTGATTGTTTCAGTCACCAAATTATTGATAAAGTAAATGAATAAAAATATTTAAAAAAAGAAAAAAGAAATGTTTCACTAAATTACCTTCCGTTTTAATGCCCAATTGTAGTAGGGGGTTCAGCAGTTATTTTCCTCAATACATGTATATATTTTTATTACTTATTTTTTAGTTTTTTTAAAAAATATATTTTTATTCGTACCGGATTGTTTATTTTGATTTGACTGCATAGGCATACATGTATATATTCAAGTTTTTACAAATATCATGAAGTAAACATCTCAACTTCGTTGGATTAAATGTTGGAATGCGTAAATCCAAAATATTCAACATTCCTGGATATTCAGAAGAAAAAAATCTCTTCACATCCCAATTTTATCAGAAATGTTCATTATAAACATTTAATTATTTTTACGCATACCCTATAGTTAATCATTAAAAAAATAAGGTCTTAGACATATATAAAATTACTTCTCAAAACAGACTTGTTTTAATACATCTTTTTCTTTGCACTTTTACGCCAAGAATTTACAAACTTCTCTGGAAAACTTGTAACTATTTAATTGTGACGCAACATTAGTCAGGTATATGACGTCACTGATACATCCATGGAAACGTGGATTCAACCTGAATAATAGAGCCAACATTTAAATCTAAATATTGCGTTTGGAGGCAAAAATGAATTCTATTTTAAAGATTAAATAGTCATTCTTTGTTTAATAATTTTATTTTAGTGTATCGATTCTAAATATTTCATTAGGATTCCGATAGTAAGGTGTTGAGCAGATTTACCGATGCCACGGGAGATAACTCTTGCATCGCAAAATTTCATAAAAACGTCTATGTATTTTGCCAGAAAACTACTGTCAAAAGTGTTTTTCCCACTGATTTAATTTTTGAAACAGAAAGATGAACTATTTCTAGACTTAGTTAGGCATAAAATATAGTCCTGTTAAAAATGTATTGGAAACTAGTGCTAATTGTAACGGGAACCGTTACAGATGTTCCCCAAACGCTCCCCAACTCCCTTTTGGTGCCATATTCCCTGTAAGCCTTATTAAATAAGACAATATCTGTGCATTTTTGACTTTAACAACGTTTTCCAAGAAGGATATTAATTATATTCAAATTTTAACATTGCACGCGTGCCCATGTGAATGCACATGCGTAATGATCATATCATCTTGTCTACATTTTCTATATATTTAAATATACTAAATATTAAAGCATTTCGTCCAAAAGTATTAAAAATCACTCATTTAAGGTAAAGATCCATACCACGTAAAATAAAGTTATGTGACGTTATTCTCGTTTGTGACGTTATTACGTCAAACGCGCCCGACGCTTATTCTATCAAAAATGCCTGACGTCGATTTCACTTACCGTAAAAAAAGGTACATTAATTTCCAAATAAAAGGCATAAATATACGATGTTCAGTTATTTTCCGGGATGCATGATCGAAGGAGAGTTTAAATTTAGATGATTCGTCAAACCGAAAGTACAACAAAGATGGCATGGAAGATTCATTGTCTCAGAGTACAAGATAACTAAAAGACTTCGACAACCGGGTCGTTTTTTGTCTCTGTAAGTTGAAGAAATACAGAGTAACAAATAAATGGTTCTCTTGTCGAAAGTCATTATCGTTTGCTCACATGTTTGTACATAGGCTTAGTACATAACCATTTTCGAACCACGTACGGCTCTGAAAGTATTCAGGTACCTAACTACTTTGCTTCAATATTCCGATTTTTATATGTCATTTTTCTCTTCTCGATTGTTTGAATTAAAATATCGTCCCCTGGGGATTGACTCAGGATTTTGAAAAAAAAATTATGGAAAACTTTTTTTTTACAATGTATATATATCATACATAAAACAGTTACTGCACAAATATTAATGCTCTGTTATTTGGTATATCCTTGCACTGAAACATAAAATAATTATTGATAAAAAAAAACCCCAGAATATTTCATTTAAGTAGGAAAGGACATTGATACATTGACAAAAAAAATCCTTAATACACATAATATGTGACATATATGCTGAAAATTTGGAAAAATTTGTTTTAAAGCTAGTGCCCAATAATCTTTAGCTATCATTTGTAGTGCTTTGGGTATACAGTGTAGTGTATTGCTGCACATGTCATTAGACTGACAGGTGTCCTGGGTTTGATTCTCTGGAAGTTGAAAAAATACAGAGTAACAAATAAATGGTTCTCTTTTGTCGAAAGTCATTATCGTTTGCTTATATACTTGTACATAGTACATAACCATTTTCGAACCTTTTGGGCCTCTTGTTATATGTTTGCTAGAGCCAATTTCCAAATTGATGATAAAATTACATATTTCTCATCTACGGTATATACAATATGTATATTAAATGAGAAAAACATACGTCGAACAGACCAAGGGGTCTATATCAGATGGGGAGTGGGGATATTTCTGTCTTCAAGCACCCGTGAATAGTATAGCAATAGATATAAGTCGCTAATAAGATAATGTGCAATTTTATGCATTACCATGATTACTGTAATGATAGTAAGACTTAAACCCACAAATAACAATATGACAGTAACAAAGAAGGGAATACATGTATAAGATGATAAATAGGAATGCCTATGAGATCATAGAGGGTGATATAAAAAGGAATAAGGAAAAGGATAAAATTTCAATCCAACATTTCACAAAATCAACTCTGTTAGTTAAGCCGAGTGCTTACAATGTTATAATTATACAATTTGGTTGTTCGTGCGTGGTTTAATCATGCATTAATCATTAAAAACAAAGATAACCAGTTTCAGTTTAGATTTTATGGATTTATGTCAAGATTGTAGCTTTTTATTTGAATGAAAAATTATTAATACTGTCTCATAAAAGTTATGACAGTGTTTTTTTTTTCAAAAACAAATCAATTTTCCAACATACAGAATTTATTGCATAATTACCTTGACCCTTTGATCACAAAATCAATAAGGGTCTCCCTCGAGCCACAGAGAGTTGCTGTGTAATATTTCAATGCAAAGGCTTCTTGAAAGTGTTACAGACAGACAGAAAGACACACGGACAGATGCACAGACCTAAATTTAGTATCCCCACTTTCAGTGAAAGGGGAGACAATTATATAAGTTTTTTTTTTGTTGATGTTAAACTTGGTTTATCAAGATACTTGTTTAAAAAAAAATAGCATAACTTTCCCAGTGATTATTCAGTTCTTTCTTTTCCTACATAAATAGTTTTTGATATCATATTGAGCTTAATAATATTATACACCTACACATTTATCTATTTTAACATCAATATGCACTAAGCAACACAGTTCCAAAAAGCCAGATAATGTATTGGACCAACATGCAAAACTTGTATCAAACCATTTTCCCCCAAATGAATGAAGAGTCCTTCCCAAACTTATGAGTTAGGACTTTTTGCTGTGTCATGTAGCATGATAAAAAGCTGGAGAAGAAAAAAAATCTTTTTTTTTAATTTTATTATTAGAATACAATTTTAAAGAAGTATAATTGAACTGCCTGAACTCCAATACAAGTCAAATTGAACCATCTTGGATGTCTTGATTAAATGTTTTTATTTTAGGCACAGAGCAACAGAAAAGAGTTTTTTTTTTAAACTAGACCAAGTTCATAATGCATGTATTATTCCTCAGGTACTTTTAATATACAAGTATACATACAAATTAAATATTCAGTACCTATAATGATGTTCATCAGCTCAGACAATTTCAGGTTTGAGAATCTGTGTCAAAACTCATGGAACAAATGCTCACTGGATCCATATCAAAATATCACTTTAACATAGAACATTCTATTTACTCGGGGAGTTGTTGACTTTTAAAGCATCATACCAATGACTTTTCATACCAATTTTGCATTGATCAGTTTTTCCAAGGAGGGGTCCTGCCATCCAAGGTCACTTTTAGTAAAATTCACTGTTATCTTAGGACTTTCAGTATGGCGGGATATTCTTGATGTTATGTATTTAGCCTCTAAAATTTACACAGCTTTCATTCATCGTTGAAATATATGTGGCCGGGATAGAAATTCAGGACATATAAGAAAGTAAGATTACCGGTAAGTTGTCTAATGATTGTCAACAATGATTAAAAGTACCTGATGTAATTAATTTTTTAACCAATGAAAATTTATTTGCCATTTGAAAGACACTAGTGCCGAGAATACTACGTCTTACTAAAAGTCCAACGATGGCAGAGAATAATTGTACTGCTAGGTTAAGTATGTACATTTAATAATTCTGCAATGTCCATGGGAACACACACACTCACCACTAGATCCGCCATGAAAATTTCAATCAAAAAGCATCCTATAGAAATTATACTATGGAAACGAGAAAAAAAATATAAGTGCTGACAAAAATTATTGTGTAAGGGTGATTTTGACAGCTCGGTCAGAGTACATAAAACAACTAATTTTTTATTGTTTGACTTGCTTAACCTTTTAATTATGAACTCTTTCATATATTTACAAAACCTTATCTTATTGATTTTAAAAATACATAAATTACTTCACATTTTACCAATTAAATGACATAGCTTTAGTAATGATGCTCTCAATGCAATTCTAGTCATCAACTATGGAGCTTGAATTTATTAAACGAATTTGAGTTATGTACGGAAAACCTCGATTATTCAGTGCTAGAGTATCCCTAGCTTAAGAAGGGGATCTCTGCCTTCCAAGGATATGATCGCCTGTAAGCATGGTAAGCACGGTGTTTTAAACAAACAAACATTACAAAGTAGAAACACTGAACATATTCATCTCCACGTACATTAATTTGATCTATTTTATATGGTATATGAATAAAAACATGATAAACAACGTTGAACCTTACTTGGACAGGTCCGAGCATTTTCTGAGATCAGAAACCACACGTTAAAAAAATGTGGCAAACAAACCACTTATTTGTATCTATGAATAGCGAGAAATGTATTACATAGACACAAAATGTAGTAAAACGTGCCACTTCTCTAAATTTTTAATCAACTAAATCGCATCCAAACTACCCATGTTGAAACTGAAAGTATTTTCTTCTTTCACTTCCGTCACAACGTCACACATGCGCATTAACGGTTTATAGAATATTCCGAAGATTGAACCCGATTACTATTATGCTTGTGAATCGTGAAAACGAATTTTTGGCCGTCTATGCATTAAATATTCAACTTATGATTTAAACCATACTTATTACTGTTCTATTATCGATAGTTTCAAATATTTAAAGCGATTTTTACACCCAAATCCTAAAAGTATAGATGTTAAAAAGATTTTTCAAATTATCATTTTTCAGCAAATTTGGTTTAAAAATGTGAAATTTTCTTGTTTGATGCCCGCTGCCCCACTTAATTTTTATGCCATATAAGGCAGAGAACATTGGAAAATAACGTGTTAATTTTAAAAAGAAATCTGTAGTCAGAATATCAAGCAGCAATTTATTTTTACTAGTAATGAACTTTATAATTTTGAGCTAAATATGTTTAATTCGCCCTAAAAAGTAATATTAGGTGGATCAGCAGATTAAAAAAATAATTAAACATTTAAACAAGCATATTTTCTCTATGATTCATATGTTAAAAAAATTCTTTTGCTTTTAATTTTAGAAAGCTAGAATAAATATCTTAATTTCCGCATTTCCGTCATTTCACGAGACAATGTCTATTTTTAGTAACAATCCTTTCAAAAGGAGGCCCGGTTGACCCCAAAATTTACACTGATCTGGAAAGGACAAATACTCAGTTAAGATTCTGAAAAGTTTCAACAAAATCTGTAGTTCCGTTATTTCTATAGGATGGTATGGATCTTTACCTTAAGTATATTTTTAAGTTCACTCGTTCCAAATGCATGCACGTGCGTGCACATGCATGATGACCATACCTTCTTATAGGAGGCCCTTATACCTATCTATGTTCTAAATCCAATCCTGTTTGGTTGAAAACCAAGGGAGTTATAGCCATTTCAAGTTTTCAGCCAATCAGATTGCAGCACACATGCATGCGCGTGATTTCATGATTTTTTCTCTAAATCATATTGTAGGCTATCCTAATGCATGACTATGTTTTAAATTTCAAAGCATTTCGTCAAAAAACAAAGGAGATATAGCCATTTAAAGTTTCAGCCAATCAGATTGCAGCACACGGGAAGCGCATGCTTTCATGAAAATTCTTATACATCATGCTGTAGATCTTCATAATGTAGGTCTATGTTCAAACTTTCAAAGGATTATGACAAGAAACAAGAAAGATATTGAGACTTTAGTTTCAGCCAATCAGAGCGAAGCGCACGTGCATACGCGTGCGATCTTGCTATTTTGACCATGTCATCTTGTCTATGCTTCTAATATATACTTATAATATGAATTTCAAAGCATTTCATCAATAATTTAAATAGTTACGTCTGTATCAATTATATTGGACATTTCTCGTGTTGCACGTGCGAGCTCTTGCAAGCACATGTGCATGCACATGCTTTCATGATAAATCTTATAATACATGCTGTAGATCTCCCTAATATATGACTATGTTCAAAATTTCAAATGATTTTATCAAAAAACAAAAAAGATATTGAGACTTTAGTTTCAGCCAATCAGAGCGAAGCGCACGTGCATGCGCGTGCGATCTTGCTATTTTAACCATGTCATCTTGTGCTTACTATTAATATATTCTTACATTATAAGTTTCAAAACATTTCGTCACAAAATAGAAAAGTTACGGTTATATCCATTTTATATTGTTAATTTTAAGTTTTGCACATGCGCGCTCTTGCAAGCACGTACGCGCAAAATGACCTTGATTCCGCAAATCTACATAACATGCCTACTTACCCTAAAAAGGTTTCACCTAAGTCGGATGTGTAGTTTAAAAGAACACTCGCGGACAAAATTTTCCCAGGAAGAAAAATAATAATAAGGAGAACTAGAAACGATCTCGTTGCAAGCAACGAGTAGGTCTTGCGTCCGATTCCGAAAAATAACCCATAAAATCGAGCTGAAAATGGATTAAACATATTTTGGACACATTGGGAATTGAAACGGGTCACGAGTGTGAAAATCCAATACGCTTATCGATTACGCTATTGAACAACTACTCTTACTTCACTTGTATGCACATATAATTCTGCAACAGTTAATCTGTCTTGGAATTATGAAAGAAGGGTCACTATTCATAATTTCGCGCCAAACGCAACGAGTAAATCTTGGCGAATTTCTTTTGGAATGTTCATTTAAATAGGTGAGATAGCTTCAATCAAATAACAAAAGAGCGTTCTTATCGCCTAGCCCATTTTGAGGTGTGGAAAGTATAACACACATGAAACATATCGTATATAGGCAAATAACACTAAAGCAGCGAAACAGCTATTAATTGGTAATTTTTCAATTTTCAATCACGAAAGTTGACTATGCCGATTACTTACACTTTCATGAAAAAGGTGGTATGTTTCACCGAAAAAAATGCCTCTATCGCCCTACGAGGGTCAAGAATTAAGATTCTATTATCTTCAATAACTTGCATTGAGAAAATAAAATGTTTATATAGGTCAATTAAACGGTCTTTGAAAAATTGTTATCTTTAAAAATAAAATATTTTCTTATTGTAACAGTTGTCCTTTCTATTGATTTAATATGACACAAGTGTGCATGGGAAAACAGTGGTCACGTTTTTTACCTACTACATTCTTGAAAAACTATTAATTTTAACTATGATTTAAGCTATGTGTTACCGTTATGCAAAACAAAAGATATAGATATTGTACTTCGTTTGCACATCAATTCTTTTCTATTTCTACTTTGAGAAACAACCAAAACCAATTAAAGAAGACTTGTAAGTAGACCTTGGATAATAAATGTAGTTTGACACCGAATTGCAACGAACCTACGACGTGACAATCCAAGTATCCCAAGTATCACATTTCATTGTTCCTTATGTTACTTTCGTTCAAGCAAACGCTCAGCTGCCTCTGTAAACCCCTATTGCGAAATGTCGGAATTGACAGAGACCGCCGCCATGAAGATCACGCTTCAGACTTTTGAATGTTAATATCTCGAGTTCGAATTCATCAATTTACAAACAAATTATATATTCAGCCTAATGAGAAATGTTTCTATCAACCATACTAATATGATTTGAAAATATTGAAAAACAAAAAAGTTTAAAAATTTGACTTTTTTTCTTTGCATGCCGTAACGACAGGAAGTAGAGACGACGTACAAAAGATCGCGTCTTCGATAGTTCTTATCAAGATCTATAATCCCTGAAAGTTCCACAGTGATATCTTTAACCGTTCTTTAGATTATCCACGAACAAAATGTCAATTTAAAATCAGAAAATTGTCCGTAACTTGGCACCAGAAAGGAATTTCCAAAAAATCTCCAGGATATAGTAACTGCATATAGCAACACATTGTTCCTGCAAATTTCATAAAAATCCACGCAGTAGTCTTCGAGAAATCACGTGCATAAAATTTGATGGTCAGAAATATTATAATTATAATGAGCTCAGGCGAGCTTCAACGCCTTTTGCGCTGAAAAGATATAGACTCAAAAAAGCAATTAAGCAATCCTTCCTCTACCTTCCCTGAAAATCTCAAGTCAATATCTTCATTCGTTTTTTAGTGATTGCCCGGACAGGCTGACCCTTTTAAAATCAGTAAATCGTCCATATCTCACGACCGGAAGTGACGACGTACTTATAAAAAATTTCCAATAAGGTTCAGACCAATATCTATCAGATCTGAAAGTTTCGTGAAAATCGACCAAGCCGTTTCCGAGAACTCGCTTGCACAAAAATCGGTAAGAAAAAAAAAAAAAAAATAATAATAATAATAATAACTAGAAACGATCTCGTTGCGAGCAACGAGAGGTCTTCCGTCCGATTCAGGGAAAAAAAAACCTAAAATCGAGCTGAAAAAGTGATAAAAAAATTTGGTCACAAAGAGGATTGAACCCAGGTCGCCAGCGTGAAAATCCAACGCGCTTTTTTCCTCTTTATTCCCAACGCGCTTAAATTACGGTATTGAGTCCACTGCTCTAGATGTACTTGTATATACTTCTTCAACATTACACCTGTCTAAGAATTACGAAAGGCGCGCCGCCACTATTTATAATTTCGCGCCAAACGCCACAAGTAAATCTTCGCGCCTTTTCTTTGGAATGTTCCATTAAATAGGTGTGATAGCTTCAATAAAATTAAGAAAAAGGAACGTTGTTTAAGCCTAAATTTCGAGGTTTAGAAAGTATATTTAACAGATTGTACATATTCTATATCTTATATAGGTAAGTAACACAAAAGAAGTGAAATGGTAATCATCTTTAACTTTTTTTAATTTCTCGTTTATCCCCAAAGTGAACTAACCCGATTCGTTACACCTTCATGAAAAGGTAGAAATGGTTCGCTGAAAGACATGTCTCGCCCTTCGACGGTCAAGGAATCAGATATCATTTATGTTCAATGTTCAATGTTCAACTTTAAATATCTTCGAGAAAAGACTGTTAATATAAACATCATTAAAGGATCTTTTAAAATATGATTTTCTTATTTTTGTCTTTTCTGTTTTTTTAATACGACACAAGTGTGCATGGGAAAAACAGTGGTTACGTTTTATACTTACTATATACATCGATATTGTTTCTTGAAAAACTATTACTTACAACCATGATTTAAGATCTGTTTTTCCGTCGTGCAAAAACAAATGATAGTAGGTATCTCTCATTTGCACATTTAGTCTTTTCTTTTTCTACTTTGAGAACCAGCCAAATCAATAATAGAAAACGTTTGAAAAGACCCTGGAATAAATCTTTAGTTTTACACAGAACTGTAACGTTATTACTACGTGACAATCCAAGTAGTCTTTTATATTTCATGTATATGAATTTAACTCTTTCCCATGCGATTTCATATTAAGGCATGTTGGTATAATCTTTTTCTGCACTTCTATTTACTTCTGCACTCGTCAATCTCCATTGGCGTCGGAAAAAAAGATATTATATAGGTATTGAAATTTGGATTTTCTTTTTTTCATTGGTTTAACCCCCTCACTTTCGATTAGTCACCCCCCCTTTCAATTTGCTTCCGACGCCCATGTGCAGGCCATTCACAATTTCCCGCATAAAGTCACGAGTAAATCGTGGCGCCTTTTTTCTTTCGCTGTTGGGAGTACTGCTCTAAATGTACTTGTCTATACCTTTGCAACAGTACACCTGTCTAAAAATTATAGAAGGCACCAAACGCCACGACTAAATTTTCGCGCCTTTTCTTTGGACTGATCTATTAAATAGGTGTGATAGCTTCAATGAAATAAAGAAAAAAGAATGTTCTTCTAGCCTTAATTTCGAGGTTTAGAAAGTATATTTAACACATTGTACACATTATTTAGGTAAGTAACACAAAAGCAGTGAAGTGACTACAATTTTAAACTTTTAAAACTCGTTTATCCCCAAAGTGAACTATGCCGAGTTACACTTTCACGAAAAGGTTGAAATGGTTCGCCGAAAAACATGACTCACCCTACGTCAAGGTATCAGGTACCATTTATGTTCAATAACTTGAATCAGATTATTGAGAAAAAAATGTTAATATAAACTCCATTAGACGATCTTATCTAAAAAAGGTTTTCATATTTCTGTCTTTTATATTAGTTTAATATGACAAAAGTGTGCATGGTAAACACAGTGGTTACGTTTCTTGAAAAACTAATAAATTTTGAATACTGCTCTAAATATAGTTTTGTATACAGTACACCTGTCTAAGAATCATAAAAGGCGGGCCACTATTCATAATCTGGCGCCAAACACCACGAGGAAATATTCGTGCTTTTCTTTTGGACTGATCTATCAAATAGGTGTGATAGCTTCAATGAAATTAAATATTAAATAAAACAACTTCTTATTGCCTTTATTTTATTTCAGCATTAAGAAAGTATATTTAACACATTGTACACACGTATCTAGCCCAGTGACACTAAAGCAGTGAAACGGAAATTAAGTTTTAAGATTGACACAGAATTGCAACGTATTACTTCGTGAAAGTCCAAGTAGTTTTTTTACATTTCATGTATCCTTATGTCAGAATGGTTTAATCAAACGCACAGCTGCCTCCATAAACCCCTACTCGCGAAATGGCGGAGTTGACAGAGGCAGACGCCATTTTGGTCCCGCTTCAGATTTTCAAATATTAATATCCAGAGTTCTGATTTACCAATATCCGAACAACTTATATAGTAAGCATCAATCAAAGGGTCTCTATTATCATTCCAAAAATGAGTAAAAAATATTGAAAAACAAAAAAGTTAGAAAATGCGATTTTTTCAATTCGCTTCATTTAACGACAGGAAGTACCATCGAAGAACAAAACGTCGCATCCTGGATAGTATATATCACGATCTATAATCCCTGAAAGTTTCATGTTGATATCTTTTACCGTTTTTGAGTTTAATCGTGGACAAAATGTCATTTTAATTTCAGAAAATTGTCCGTAACTTGGCACGGGAAGTGAGTTTCAAAATTTTCTCTCAGATATACTAAATTCATGGTACAACACATCTGTCCTGAAAATTTCATGTAATTTTATCGAGTAGTTCTCGAGAAATCGCGTGCACAAAATTAGAAAGTCAAAAAAAAAATAATAATAATAATAATAATAATAAGAAACAGTAGAATCACTATAAGGTCTTCCGTGAAGACGGAAGACCTTAACTAGAAACGATCTCGTTGCGAGCAACGAGTAGGTCTTCCGTCCGATTCCGAAAAATAACCCATAAAATCGAGCTGAAAATGGATTAAACATATTTTGGACACATTGGGAATTGAAACGGGTCACGAGTGTGAAAATCCAATACGCTTATCGATTACGCTATTGAACAACTACTCTTACTTCACTTGTATGCACATATAATTCTGCAACAGTTAATCTGTCTTGGAATTATGAAAGAAGGGTCACTATTCATAATTTCGCGCCAAACGCAATGAGTAAATCTTGGCAAATTTCTTTTGGAATGTTCATTTAAATAGGTGAGATAGCTTCAATCAAATAACAAAAGAGCGTTCTTATCGCCTAGCCCATTTTGAGGTGTGGAAAGTATAACACACACATGAAACATATCGTATATAGGCAAATAACACTAAAGCAGCGAAACAGCTATTAATTGGTAATTTTTCAATTTTCAATCACGAAAGTTGACTATGCCGATTACTTACACTTTCATGAAAAAGGTGGTATGTTTCACCGAAAAAAATGCCTCGATCGCCCTACGAGGGTCAAGAATTAAGATTCTATTATCTTCAATAACTTGCATTGAGAAAATAAAATGTTTATATAGGTCAATTAAACGGTCTTTGAAAAATTGTTATCTTTAAAAATAAAATATTTTCTTATTGTAACAGTTGTCCTTTCTATTGATTTAATATGACACAAGTGTGCATGGGAAAACCGTTTTTTACCTACTACATTCTTGAAAAACTATTAATTTTAACTATGATTTAAGCTATGTGTTACTGTTATGCAAAACAAAAGATATAGATATTGTACTTCGTTTGCACATCAATTCTTTTCTATTTCTACTTTGAGAAACAACCAAAACCAATTAAAGAAGACTTGTAAGTAGACCTTGGATAATAAATGTAGTTTGACACCGAATTGCAACGAACCTACGACGTGACAATCCAAGTATCCCAAGTATCACATTTCATTGTTCCTTATGTTACTTTCGTTCAAGCAAACGCTCAGCTGCCTCTGTAAACCCCTATTGCGAAATGTCGGAATTGACAGAGACCGCCGCCATTAAGATCACGCTTCAGACTTTTGAATGTTAATATCTCGAGTTTGAATTCATCAATTTACAAACAAATTATATATTCAGCCTAATGAGAAATGTTTCTATCAACCATACTAATATGATTTGAAAATATTGAAAAACAAAAAAGTTTAAAAATTTGACTTTTTTTCTTTGCATGCCGTAACGACAGGAAGTAGAGACGACGTACAAAAGATCGCGTCTTCGATAGTTCTTATCAAGATCTATAATCCCTGAAAGTTCCACAGTGATATCTTTAACCGTTCTTTAGATTATCCACGAACAAAATGTCAATTTAAAATCAGAAAATTGTCCGTAACTTGGCACCAGAAAGGAATTTCCAAAAAATCTCCAGGATATAGTAACTGCATATAGCAACACATTGTTCCTGCAAATTTCATAAAAATCCACGCAGTAGTCTTCGAGAAATCACGTGCACAAAATTTGATGGTCAGAAATATTATAATTATAATGAGCTCAGGCGAGCTTCAACGCCTTTTGCGCTGGAAAGATATAGACTCAAAAAAGCAATTAAGCAATCCTTCCTCTACCTTCACTGAAAATCTCAAGTCAATATCTTCATTCGTTTTTTAGTGATTGCCCGGACAAGCTGACTCTTTTAAAATCAGTAAATCGTCCATATCTCACGACCGGAAGTGACGACGTACTTATAAAAAATTTCCAATAAGGTTCAGACCAATATCTATCAGATCTGAAAGTTTCGTGAAAATCGACCAAGCCGTTTCCGAGAACTCGCTTGCACAAAAATCGGTAAGAAAAAAAATAATAATAATAATAATAATAATAATAGGGAAAAAGAAACCGAACGAAAACAATAAGGTCTTCCGTTGGAAACGGAAGACCTTAATAATAGGGAAAAAGAAACCGAACGAAAACAATAAGGTCTTCCGTTGGAAACGGAAGACCTTAACTAGATGCGTTCTTGTTGCTAAAGCAACAAGCGGTCTTCCGACCGACTTTTCGTTAGAGATCTATGCTGCGTCATCCCATGAAATAGATTTCAGAATGTATTTTTTCCCTTTACGTTCATTTACAGCAGTCTCTCAGCATATATCATGATTATTACAGATAAACCTTAACATATCTTAAAATATAGTTTTTAAAAATCCGCAAAATATTTCATACATGTTATAAAAGTGAGAAAAGTCATTTACAATTGAAAAATGATAGAAACAAAAAAAAATTTGGGAACGCCCACGGCGGGATTTGAACCCCCGACAGTGGGACAAAGTTTGGTTCGGTCATATCTTTTCAATAAATGCACGCATCAAGATTCTGAACACATATTTAGAATTCTCATAAAACAAACTATAAACCCTGTAAATCCTAGAGAAAAATATTGAAAAACAAAAAAGTTGAAAAATGGGACTTTTTGAATTCACTTCCGTTTGCGACCGGAAGTGCCGACGACGAAAAATAAAGGTCGTATCCCATAATGGAGTTCAATGTTCTATCACCTCAGTGAGTTTCACTTTCATATCTCTAGCCGTTCTCGAGAAAACTGCTGGACAAAATGCCTTTTAAAAAAAACCAAAAATCCCCCAAAATCGCGAACGAAAGTGAATTTTGAAAAAAAGAAAAAGACTTCTGGAGATATTCTCATGATGCATCATTCCTGTGAAAATCTTTTAAATCCGTCCACGCACAGCTGAGATATCGCCCTAACTATGAAAAAAAGAAAAAAAATAATAATAAAAAACAGACGAATAACAGTAAGGTCTTCCGATGGAAGTCGGAAGACCTTAATAAGAAACAGTAGAATAACTATAAGGTCTTCCGTGAAGACGGAAGACCTTAATTACAAATTGTCGCATAGGTTCACGTCAGAAAATGGCTGATGCAAAATAATTCCTGAATTTTCCTCTTTAACTCGAGCATTCCTGCATTGGACAGGGCTGATGTTTCTTATGAGATGATAAACCATGTGTAAACTTTCTTAGTTCAGCGGAATCATGGACATTTTCGGCGTTATGAATGTTTTGTTTACTGTAGCGGTGAGGGCATCGCGCAGCTATTGGAGCGGATCCAAGGATTTATGAATGAATAAAAAAGATGGAAACAAAGTTTGATTTCTTCTGTATTATTTAATGACATTTTTCATTTGCAAGTAATAGATATATACAAGAAAACGCGAAATGCTAATAAATGCAGCTGAAAATCTTTATTTTCTCAAGATAAAAAAAAAATTAAATTAAATAATTATAAATTCTACATACAAAACATAGGAAGAATGAATGATGGCAAGTTATGAGATGACATCAAGGGAACTGATTTTTATGAATGAAACTTTTAAAACATTACTTGTACGTTGTAGATGTGATATCTGCGAAGTTCTACCTGTCTGCGCGCTTCCGGGAGGGGGGGGGTTCTTGAATATAGACTTGTAAATTACCATTATTTTCTAGAAAGAATTAAGCCTTATCATTTTCTTTACTTTAAGAAGAGTGTCTTGTTATGTAAATGTCAAGGTCAGTTTATGTAGAATGTAAAAATTAAAGCCGAATTGGCATTCATTTCAATATGTGAGAAAGGTGGGGGATAGGTCTTTTACAGTTCACAAAAAAAAGAAATGGGGGCGGGGGATAAGATGAACACATATAAGATATTCAATATACACACTTTATTTACTAAAATCTCGTCTCAATTGAACCAGGGAAGTTTTTCTACAGGTCCTTTGGCCATCGCGTCAAAGACTTTACCTGCACATTTGTGTATTGCACAATGGGTTTTCCCCCCTGCGAAGTCTATTTATGAGAAAATGAAATGAATATTTTTTAGTGTTTAAGGAAACGTTGAACCTACGTTTGCGAAAGTTCTCAGATATTCAAAGATATTTAATTCCTTCTTAATCAAATCAAGAAACTGTTTATACGTAAAATTATCAAAAAGGGGCTTTAACTTTCACCATGAATATCATAGAAAAAAGAAGAAAGAAAGACAAAGAAATGTTCAAAATCGAGTTTTAATTCCCTTTTCTGTGACGACCGGAAGTATTGACGACGGAAAAAATGTTAATGCACAAATCTTCCAGTCATGATCTATGATATCTGACACAGTTAACGTTCATATCTTAAGCTGTTCTGGAGAAATGGCCGGACAAAGGTCATTTCCAAAATTTGGTCAATACGAAAATAGTAAGAATACTAGATGCGTTCTTGTTGCTAGAGCAACAAGCGGTCTTCCGACCGACTTTTCGTTAGAGTTCTTTGCAGCATCATCTATGGAATTGAATTCAGAATGCATTTCCTTCGTTTACGTTTATTTACAGCAGTCTTTCGACATAGATCATGAGTATTACAGTTATTCCACAAAATATCTTAAAATATAGATTTTAAAAATCGACAAAATCTTCCATACATGTTAAAAAAGGGAGAAAAGTCATATGCAACTGAGAAAAAACAGAAACAAAGAAAAATTTTCGCAACGCCCACAGCGGTATTCGAACCCCCGCCAGTGTGACAAAATTTGGATCGGTCATATCTTTGCAACAAATGCACGCAAGAAAATATCGAAAACATATTTACAATTCATAAAAGATACTCTATCAACACTATGAATCCTAACGAAAAATATTGAAAAACAAAAAAGTTGAAAAATTGGACTTTTTGAATTGATTTCCGTTTGCCACCGGAAGTCAAAAGGACGAAAAATGAAGGTCGATCAACACATCTACAATCAATTTTCTATCACCCCAGCAAGTTTCAGCTTCATATCTTTTGTCGTTCTCGAGAATTTTTTGCGACAAAATTCCATTTAAAAAATACAAATTTCCCCAAAAATCGCGAACGGAGAAAAATTTCAAAAAAGTGAGGGACACCCCTGGAGATATTCACAAGATGCATCATCCCTGAAAAAATTGTTCAAATTCGTCCACGCACAGCTGAGATATGACCTGTACTATGAAAAGTGGAATAATAATAATAAAAAACAGAAGGAAAACAATAAGGTCTTCCGAAGGAAGTCAGAAGACCTTAACTAGAGCAAAGCTCGTTGCAAAGCAACGAGTAGGTCTTCCGTCCTGTTTGACTGGAAGTAACTTTCATTTTTTACAAAAATGAGTAATAATGCCCCAAAATGATTTAATTCTTCTAAATTTATACTCATTAATGCAAACATAAGCCAGTTTTTGCTACTTCCGGTTTGACCGGAAGTGATGACGACGGGCGGAAAATTTAATTTTTATGCTCCCAGTGACAAATGTTACCCAAAATTTTGCCAAGAACGGCAAATATATGCGTTTTCAGACTACTTCCGGTTTGGCCGGAAGTGACGTCGCCGGACGTATTTTGACCACTTCATTAGATTAAGCTTGACATTTTGAACAACTTTGCTTCTTTGACGTTTTACAAATTCTCAATACTTTTTGAGATATAAGGGAAACACTTTCGGCCCCTCTAGGCCCTTAATTTTAGGGGCCAGCCCTTTTTTGGAGATATCAGTTGAAAGATCGTGTAATTCTACACTTCTTTTGTTCTACATGTCTTAACAAAATATTTCTAGGTCAACAGTTATCGTTGAAAAGGTGTCAAATTTTTTGAAATTCTTTATAGGACTATTTTCGAGCTATAGCGAGCGTCGGCGCTTGGTACTTCCGATAGTTGTGATATACAAAAGGCACTTCTCCAAAGGTTGCTCTAGCATCCCTGAAAATTTCACACTTTTATTTTCAATGGTTTTTGAGAACATTGCCGGACAAAGTGACACTCTAAAAATGACAAAATCGCAGAAATCTCCAAACCGGAAGTGACGTCATCAAAACAAAAAATTATATACCTAGATTTTTTGATGTTCTATCAGTCCTGAAAGTTTCATGAAAATCGATCAAGCCCTTTTCGAGAACTCGCTTGCACAAAATATGTAAGAAAAAAAAATAATAAAAACTGTGGAAAAGAAACCTAAGAATAACAGAAAGGTCTTCCGCTGAAGACGGAAGACCTTAATAAGAATGATAATAAGAAACAGAGTAAAAACAATATGTTCCCCAACTTCGTTTGGGGAACATAATTACAGTTCCTTGTTTCTGACCTACTTTCAATGGTTTATATAGGGGAATTCAAAAACACAAAACAAAAGGATATTTTACTAAATAAGTAATTTTCAAATAAATCTTCAATTACATTATTTGTTTTGGACTACATTGATACTGTTTTCAATAAAATATCAAATATTCCTCACATTCGATGTGCCGCCTATCAATACAATACTGCCTGGTTTTTCGGTGGACTGCCTCTTAATTCACATATCATAAAAGAGTCAAACAGTTTACTTGTTCACAAATGAACGTTAACTGTTTGATGGCTAAACTGATCCATTATGATGCCATTATTAATTCCCACACTTTACACCTATAAAATTTTATAAATTGAAGCATGTTTCATTTGAAATTATGATTTAAAAAGTAATCACAATACCCATAAAAATATATATTCAATTGAGGAATAATTTTTAGGTCCCATTAGTCACTCAGGTGACCTATTGCTATCCATTATTGCCCGTCGTTGTGTGTCGTGTGTTAACATTTGAACATTTTCAGCCTCTTCTCTGAAACCACTGAACTAAATTCAACCAAATTTGGTATGCAGCATTTATGGGTGAAGGGGAACAAAAATTGTGAATTTTATGGTTCCTGCCTCATGCTCCCCTGGGGCCTGAGGGGTGGGGCCAAAACCACTAAAATTAAGGAAATCTTTAAAAATCTTCTTCTTCACTTCTGGACATCAAGCAATCAAACTGTTGGCCTCTACCAAAATTGTGAAATTCATGGCCCCAGGGTCAGGGGTTCTAGTGCTAGGGCGGATGGCTATATTGATTAAATAGTGAAAATGCATTATTTCTAGGGATGTCAACGAATAGTTGACTTTTCGACTATCAGTCGAATGGGCCGACGATCGAATAATGAAATGACATTCGAATATTTAATAAATGCAAAAAAGGAGGTGTTAAAGAATTTTCAACTCAAAATTGTATAGTGTCATTCCTCAAACCATTATAGTATCCGTCCTCAGACGAATAATAGCTTAAACACAGTCACATTTTTAGCTCTACTGGTCAGAGACCAGAAGAGCTTATGCGATAGTAATGAGTCCGGCGTCCGTCCATCTGTCTAGCTGTCCGTCTGTCTGTCTGTCTGTAAACAATTTTTCAAAATGCTACTCTTCCTACAGTTTTGGTCTGATTTCAATATAACTTGGCACACAAGTAGACTACACTTAACAGGTTGGGAACACATCCCCTTTAGCGAGATCATCTCGCTAAAGTGCGATTATCCCTCTGTAGCGGGAGAAAATACATCTCGGTAAACCGAGATTTGTACTCCTATTCAAACTGTAATCGTGTTAACTTCTGAAAAAGGAAAATCCGGGAGTAGGTTAACCCATTCGATAAATATTTATTGTCTCATCTCAATAAATTTGCTTCAAAATATTGCCTCTACTGCTGCAAATCATAGAAATTAGAGTAAGTTTATGAACAATAGCGTAGCCTTCCTACGGAGGACCACATGTGATAATTATCAGTACAACTAAACTTACTTCGGTTATACGGTTATTGTAATTGCACGTTTACCTTATTTTTTTTAAATAAGCCCGCTTGAAAAGCGGGAGTATATACAGCATGATATAGTGATGGGGTGTCCGTCACTTTGAACTTTCCTTAGGGCATGACGATCTCGACACGAAGTCTGGTTGGTGACCTATAAATTCTTAAATCGTCTGATTGACTGATATTAAGTCCCACCTTCTTACTGTAAGAAGCGCCCTCATTGGTTCTTTGCTACACTCGTCAGAGTTTCCAGGATCTTCTAACAGAGATATTAATTCTTCTGAGTGTATATTTTACGGGGTCCGTGAAAATAATACGTTCAGTGTCAGTTTTAAATTTTCGTCCTACGTAAATTAATCAACCCTAAAAATTATTTTATCCTATACTATGCACTGTCTCAAACTTTGCAAGTTATATTGGAAACGTGATATTTTAGGGGGAGGGGGGTACTAGGAACAAATATACATGTAGTAGGTAGGTTGTGCGACTAGATTTCTTTAAATGTATCATATACCAAGACTCTAATCAGCCATGGTAAAAGCTATCGACATAACCATTTTTAAATCTTTACCATAATTGAAAGTCTTAACGGTGATCAATCAAGACTCGATCTTCTAATAAGGAAGCTATTCATAAACATTAAGATCATCGCTTATATATAAAGGTGACTCTCTTATTAACTCTATAAAACAATTACAAGGTATAATAAAATGTAAAATACGAAGTATTCCATGCAATGTTCATAGATATTCTTTAAAAAATAAAGCATGTCATTAGCGATATTCATCCGGCGCCAAAATTAAATACGGTTGAAATTTTGCCGATTCGGCATTTAACAATAACAATCAACACTTTTAGCTCTTTTTATTTATTTGATTTTTGGGGGCAGATTTTTCAGAAGCCCCCCCCCCCCCCACACTTTTAAATGTAAAAATGCCACCTGGTCTGTATTCTTTCATGCAGCCTATGTTTTGGAAAGTATCTGATTCCCTATTAAAATTTACACATTTTAACTTATTCAGGATCCCGACATATGTTTCCATATTTCCAATTAAAGTGTCCTCAAACGAAGAACTGTTCATTGTCACCAGTAAAAACATTAAGAATTTATGTCTTTAAAATACGAATACCTAGGGAATACTTCTTTATATTATAATTAGCAACGTTAGTAGCAGTAATTTCAACAATGCAATTTCGCATTTCTGTTTCTCTTATTTCGTATTGTTATGAAATTTAATTCAAGGTAACACGTTTACACTTTCAACATGCACGTTTCAGTGTTAATGAAAAGATGGGTAAGTGGTAACTGAAAAAAAAAGTTCGAAGCTACCCCCCCCCCCCCCTTCTACCCGCAGGAAATGGATTTTCAGGTTTGGACAAGGTCAAATTCTCCTCTTTTTTGTCAAGTTTTTTTCAGGTTGAATTTTTTCTCTTTGAATTAGCCACCCCCTTTTTTTCCAATTTGCCTCCAACGCCGTTGAATCATGCTTTCCTGAATTTACAAGTTTACCATGCATCAACATTTGCACGAAGTCAATATCGGTTAGACTCAATATAAACCTTTTTTTTTATTAATTTGTTTTCAATATTCCATTAAATTAATGATTTATCCATATTCTATACACATCTCAGTTTATACTTGTTTTTTTAAATCATGACTTTTCCACAAACATTAAAACCCTGTTGCGCTTCCGTACTTCTTTCGTCAACCAAAGATCAAAATATTTAAGCAAATATCATGGGTTTCTAGAGAACTTTATTTTTAACTTTTGTATAAAAATGGAAAGCTAAGATCCTAACGAATATAATTTGGATATCTATACATATTTTATATGCTTCCCAAACATATATATGACTGTAAATCTTGAAACCTTCGCTAAAAAGGCACGATTTACACGTGGATTTCAGCATTTTATTCTCACACGCAGCAGTGATTGCCTTATATTTCTCGCCAATATTGTCAGTTTTTTGTAGTAAATTCACGATTCAATGCAGCTTTCTCCCGGATTTTCAATACGTACGAGCTTTTTGATTATTTTATAACGAAAACAACAAAATTCCCGTTTACGGTAATGTTTTTTCTTCTGCTAAAGAGGAATAATCGCGATTTAGCGAGATGATCTCGCTAAAGGGGATGTGTTCCCAACCTGCTTAAGGGGGGACCTATGTCCGAAAAGTCTTTGTATGAAATTTTCAAAACTTTGACATTTCTTTCCTGACCACTTGCTCTAAATTTTTAGGTATTAAAAATGATACCTTTATATGCTTATTTTTACACAGAAGCACGTGCAAAAACAGTGTAAAATGCTAAAAATAGATTATTTTCAGACATTATTGTTCTACCCCAAATATGCGCTAAAAAGAACCAAAAATATCAAATCACATTCAAAATCAACAATTATTTAATTCATATGACTTGTATCTTTAAAATGGAGGTAAATTCTTTGAAATTCATATGGCATGAAAAATTATAATGGAGCACAATGTAAGTATAACCCCAATTTTCTTGTCGTAATTTTTACAATTTACACATGCATAACAGGTAATATATTAAAAAGTCTTTGTCTGAAAATGTTGTTATTCATATAATTTGAAAGAAATGATCGATTCATCTCTTTATTTTAACAAAGAAAAAAGTATACCTTTATGATAAAATAAACGAGAAATATGATGTTTTCTTTTATTTTCGAACTCTTGTGTCATAAATATTGACCTTTCTGCACTAAAAAAAGGGTAAGTAAGCGCTGACAAACATATGAATATAAAACTATTTTGTGGAGAACGAGTATTTTATTTTGTTTAGAAACAATTTAAACAGATAAATTTTCTCCTTCATTCCATTCATTCTGTTTCTCCTCCCCCCCCATTTCCCTGTCAACAACAAACACCTATTAGAACCTAGGAATGACTTTATACAATAAAATATACATGTAAATCAATAATCAAATGTACAGGTACATTTCTTAATTTTTTTTCTTAGTTTTATCCAGAAAATACAATTAATGGTAAACTTAAAATTAAACATATTTCCCTGATTTAAGCCGCTTTCTTTGCAGAATTTTATCTTTTTTTGCACTATTACTACATGTAGTATATCAGCATATTATCTAGGTATTTTTTCACAACTGAAATTGCTATGAATTGCTAACCAAAGGAAGGGAATTCTAATATAAACAAACTCCATAAATCAAATAAAACTGTTATTAATGATGAATAAATTTTCTTTTTTAAATTGTGTACATTATTGATTATCAACAATGTTATGCCTACTAGTATATCACAGTTGCAAAAGTCAACAGGTAAAAACAAACGTCGCTATTGTGATTTTGATTTCGATGAATGGTGTTGCCATGGTTACTAAAAATAGAAATTTCTGTGAAATGCTTTCAAAATGCTACTCCTCCTACAGTTTTGGTCTGATATCAATATACATGTAAATAACTTGGCACACAAGTAGACGACACTAAGATACATAATTTTGTGCATCGGTTTTTGATTTTGATGAATGGTGTTGCCATGGTTACTAAAAATAGAAATTTATGTGAAATGCTTTCAAAATGCTACTCCTCCTACAGTTTTGGTTCGATTTCAATATAACTTGGCACACAAGTAGACTACTCTAAGATACATAATTCTGTGCATCAGTTTTTGATTTTGATAAACGGTGTTGCCATGGTTACTAAAAATAGAAATTTCTGTGAAATGCTTTCAAAATGCTACTCCTCCTACAGTTTTGGTCCGATTTCAGTATAACTTGGCACACAAGTAGACTACACTAAGATACATAATTCTGTGCATCGGTTTTTGATTTCAGTGAATGGTGTTGCCATGGTTACTAAAAATAGAAATTTCTGTATAATTCTTTCAAAATGCTACTCCTCCTACAGTTTTGGTCCGATTTCAGTATAACTTGGCACACAAGTAGACTATACTAAGATACATAATTCTGTACATCGGTTTTTATTTTGATGAGCAGCAAGGATCATTTTTCTATTTATTGCTGTTTTAAAGTTTCAAGTCCCAACTGATACTTTTCTCTTCCTTTGTTTTAAGTATAAACCAGTAGAGTTACAGTCTCGACAGAGACTTCTGGTTTAGATAAGTTTCCACATTGTTTACATGGAAAGGACAGTAATTACATATGGTAACCGTGATAATTATTTCTTAATTACTGACCTTATTTGTTATTGTATTAAATTATGCAGTGCTTTACTGGACTTTGAAAATTATTAATTGGGCGTGTACCAATTATGAATTTATTTATTACCTCTAAGAATGTTTAAATTATGCAATAAGAGCACAGCATAGCCATGAAGTTTTGAAACTTCGATAAATATTAAACCAATCATCCCCTCCCCCTTTCCAATTTATTTGAAATAAGCTTTAAAAACACTGATGACAATTCTCTTAGCATACTAGAACGATAGAATGTACAGACCAAATTTTGAATGTGATTTACGAAAATTCATACATTTTGGAAAATCAATTGCTGGTGTAAATCTATTTCTTTTCTACATCTTAATGAATATCGATGTGTAACATACAGTATAGGCATTTGATGTTACTTTTTACATATATTTACAAAAAGGGTTTTTGATTTATGAAAACACTATCAATGAGATTTTTTTTCTTCAAAAAAATGCACCGAATAGTCGACTATCATTCGAATAATGCAATCGGAAGGAAAATAAATATTTTGACATCCCTAATTGTTTCTTTGAAAATCTTCTCTGCTCCTGAATATTAAACTAACTAAGTACATAGGTATGATGAGCAAGAGTGCCTCTTCCAAAATTGAGAATTTTATGGCCCCTAGGTCAGGGGTTCTGGTGTTAGGGTAGGGATTTATTTATTATATAGTGAAAATGCATTATTGTTTGAAAATCTTCTCTGCTCCTGGGTATTATATAAACTAACTAAGTACATAATTATGATGAGCAAGAGTGCCTCTACCAAAATTTTGAATTTCATGGCCCCAGGGTCAGGGGTTCTGGTGTTAGGGCGGGGCTCTATTGATTTTATAGAAAATACAGTAAATCTTTGAAAATGTTCTTCTTTGCTCATGGGTATTAAACAGATGAACTGCATATAACAATGATGAGCAAGGGTTCCTTTTCCAGAATTGTGAATTACAAGGACCCTGGGACAGGGGTAGCATAGAGGGGGGCTCTACGTATATACTGAAAATAAATTAATCATTTGAAATACATTTTTGATAAGCGAGGGTGCCTTTTAAAAAATTGTGCAATGTGTGGACCAAGGGTCAGGTGATTATGTGTGGTAGGGGCTCTTCTGATTATTGCTGAAAGGCTCAAAGAGCTAATGCTATGGCCATTTGTATGGTGTACGTTGTGCAGTGTGCGTTAACTTTTTAGCTCACCTGAGCCGAGGGCTCAAGTGAGCTTTTCTAATCAAAATTTGTCCGTTGTTGTCATTTACTTAACTTTTCACATTTTCGACTTCTTCTCAAGAACCACTAGGCCAATTTCAACCAAACTTGGTATAAAGTATCCTTAGGTGAAGGGGATTCAAGTTTGTATCAATCAGTTCATGCATCTTGGGATACTTAGAGAATTCAAATAGAAGTGATAGATTGTACAATTTATCAGAAGAGCAATTCAAGGCCTTTGGGCCTCTTGTTTGTTCCCCTACCCTGCCTCTGGGTATTAAGTAACCAAACTAAGCAATTGCAATTGCTAAGTGTATAGTTATGATGAGCAATGGTGCCCCTTTCAAAATTGTAAATGCCATAGCATCTAGCTTATAACATGAACCAAATTCAATCATTGGATAGTTGTTGCATGATGCGCAGGTGACATATAAGGCCGATGGGCCTCTTGTTGGTATTAATCAACCACTTATGATGATATAAAATTTATGATAAAATTTCCAAAATTTTGAAATATGTGACATCAGGGTCGTGGGTTCCTGTGGAGTGGGGTGCACAACTTATGGTTGTAAAGTGGAAAAACATTTTCTCTCTGTTACTCTGACCTCCCTCTGTGTATTAAGTAACCAAAGTAAGTATGTTAAGTGTATAGTTATGATAAACAATGGTGCCTCTCTCAAAATCATGAATTTCATGGCTTATGGTTTTAAAAAACACAAATCAAATTCAATTGTTGGAAAGTTGTTACATGATATTCAGGTGACCTATAAGGCCCATGGGAGTCTTGTTCTTGTTTTAATCCACAGTCCTCAGGTGAGGGCCTATGGCCATGAGAAATACCAGTTTTGTTTATACAAAGAAAAGCTTTTCAAAACTGCAATGTATGAATTTTTCAGACTTGTAAAGTACAAATATTAATTTAAAATCATTTCAGGTATTGTCCACAATGCAAAAAACACCAGCCTGCCACTAAAAAGTTTGATTTATGGAATCTGCCAGAAATATTGATTGTTCATTTGAAGAGATTTTCATACAATCGTTTTTACAGAGATAAAATTGATGCACTTGTGGAATTTCCTGTCAGGTTTGTATTATACCTTTTCATAACTTTTACTGCTTCTCATTTTATATTTGAATTTCTCTGTGGAAATTTACAATGTCTCAAAGAAGAATGTATACAGTTTGGGCCTTATTGTGCTTATGAAATTGGCTTTAACTAGAGTTTATTGGATGAATATGATAAATCATTTAAGAATATGACATGAAGGAGGACCATTCTGGAAATATGTCATAAATTTGGTACATTTCTAAGTTTAATGCAGTCTTAAAAGCCTTAGAATGACTCATTTCTATGCTTATTTTCTTTTTAAAAAATAGTGTCTGCCACCGTCTCCAGCTTCAATTTTTAGCTCAATGGGGGCTGAAATCTCAAGTGAGCTTTCTGATCACCTGTCCTTGATCTGGCTGCCCATCCATTTGTCTGTTTACTTTTCACATTTTCAACTTCTTCTCAAGAACCAGTGGGCCAATTTTAACCAAACTTGGTACAAAACATCATGTTATGGAGAGTTAAAATTATTAAGATAAGGGTCAGGCCCCCTTACAATGGGAGATAATCAAGAAAAGACAAAATAGACTGGGGTTATTAAAAATATTCTTTTAAAGAACCACTGGACCAGAAAAGCTGAAAATTATGTGGAATCACACTTGGGTAGTGTAGATTCTAGATTTAATCATGACCCCTGGGGGTAGGGCAGGCCACAATAGGGAATCCAAGTTTTACATTGAAATATGTAAGAAAAATCTTTAGAAATCTTCAGCTCAAGAACCACTGGCCCAAAAAAACTGAAACTTGTGTGGAAGCATCCTGGGGAATAGTAGTTTCAAATTGTTAAAATCATGACCCACTGGATATAGGACGGGGCTACAACAGGGAATCCAAGTTTTACATAGAAATATAGAGGAAAAATCTTTAGAAATCTTCTCAAGAACCACTGGCCCAGAAGGGCTGAATCTTATGTGGAAGCATCCTGGGGAAAGGCTCAAGTGAGCTTTTCTGATCACATCTGTCTGTCTGTCTGTCTGTAAACTTTTCACATTTTCGACTTCTTCTCAAGAACCCCTGGGCCAATTTCAACCAAACTTGCCACAAAGCATCCTTAGGTGAAGGGGATTCAAGTTTGTTCAAATGAAGGGCCACGCCCTCATTCAAGGGGAGATAATTGGGAATTAATGAAAATTTGGTGGTATGTTTTAAAAATCTTCTTCTCAAGAACCACTGTGCCATGAAAGATGAAACTTATGGGGAAACATCCTCAGGTAGTGTAGATTCAAGTTTGTTCAAATCATGACCCCTTGGGGTAGGGCTGGGCCACAATGGTCGACCAAAGTTTTACATAGAAATGTATAGGAAAATTCTTTAAAAATCTTCTTCTCAAGAATAACAAAGCCATAATTGATCATATTTTTATGGAAGCATCCTCAGGTAGTGTCAATTCAAGTTTGTTCAAATCATGACCCCTGGGGGGAGGGTAGGGCCACAATGACCGACCAAAATTTTACATAGAAATATATAAGAATATTCTTTAAAAATCTTCTTCTCAAGAATAACAAAGCCATAATTGATCATATTTATATGGAAGCATCCTCAGGTAGTTGTGATTCAAGTTTGTTCAAATCATGACCCCCGGGGGTAGGGCGGGGCCACAATGGCCGACCAAAGTTTTACATAGAAATATATTGGAAAATTCTTTAAAAATCATCTTCTCAAGAATAGCAAAACCATAACAGTTCAAAGGTTTACTTTTGGATTTAAACTTTTCAATAATAAACCAATTTCTACTTTTTCCTAGCCACAGTGCTCAGGTGAGCGATGTGGCCCATGGGCCTCTTGTTTAAATTTTGAAAATTATGACACTGGGATATAACAAGGGGCAATTCTGGTAAAAAAAAAAAAAAACCAGCATCTCCAAAATTACTCAAGTGAGCACTGTGGCCCATGGGCCTCTTGTTGGATATTTTATGTAACTGCTTCGAAAAATCATACATCTTAGAATTATTGTGGACAGTGAATGCAGATAATGTTTTCTGAGAGAAAATTGCGCTGTAAATTGATGTATTCTGCAACTTTTTAACAGTTGGGTATACAATATATGCTGTTGTGGACCAGAATAAGGCATTCAAATTCTTGTCCGTCTGTAAACTTTTCACATTTTCATTTTCTTCCTAAGAACCAATTAAAACCAAACTTGGTACAAAGCATCCTTGGATGAAGGGGAGTTTAAATTGTAAAAATGACATGTCAAGTTCCCTCACAAGGGAGATAATCAAGAAAAGATAAAAATAGGAGGTGGTCATTAAAAAATCTTCTTTATAACCACTCGGCCAGAAAAGCTGAAACTTGTATGGAGGCATCCTGTGATAGTGTAGATTCTAAGTTGTTAAAATCATGACCCCCAAGGGTAGGGTTGGGCCACTATAGGGAATCTAAATTTTACATTAAAATATACAGTATAATTTGTCCAAACCAGCTACCGTCGGTTCCATAAAATGCATCCTATGATAGTGTAGATTCTAAGTTGTTAAAATCATGATCCCCAGGGGTAGGGTTGGGCCACTATAGGGAATCTAAATTTTACATTAAGGTAGGTCGCAGGGTTAGCTTTTGTCATCAATTCTGGTACACAATTTCGACGAATCGAGCGGTTGTTTTGTGCACATTTGATTATGACGTCAGTTATGTCACAAAGGCAACGTAACGTTGTTTCCCGTTTAATTCTCTGCAAATGACTTCAAGTCTGTACGAATCAAGTAGATTAATACAAAGTGCATTCTATTGTATGTAAACCTCGTACATGTTTTATAATTAAATTTCAGTCTGAATTCTGATGTTATTATATATAATATATCGTAGGACTAATTGAATACAATACCAAATGAAAGGAATAATTTATACTGTAAGTATAACTAAACTGGTAAAAGTCAATCAGAATAAATCAGCGTAAAAGTTATGGTATGCAGAAAGAAAGTTATCAAGAATAAAAATTGCTTAGTGGAAAACTTGAGGGGTTGTATGTTGTATGCGCACTTTATTTGAAACTCGGGGGAACATGTGTACTACATGTATATTGCATCATGACTGCCAATCAAATCCGAGGCGAAAATTTGCGTATACTTTTCAGGATCACTCAAACGGGTTAAATTTAATTACATGTATTTTCATGTTTTTTTTAAAATATCATCAACATAATCATAATTGTTTTGTTGTCATGTATTTAAATCTCGTGTATTTGCCTTGTTTTGCTGGCTAATAAATTGTGAAATGCATTCAAAAATTAAATTTATACAAACAAGCGGACTGTAAGACCTATAAGACACTGTGAATAATTTTACACGTTTCATTTTTTTTTTCCATACATTTTTTCATAACAAAAAGCTCAGTGTAAAAGCTAAATGCAAGTGTTATACATTTTGCGTATTGAAATTTGATTCAGAGAATTCGAAATTAACAATTTTTAAATGCTTGAGATTTATGGCCATGTACTATAGCTTGCGACTAATATAGAAAGAACATTGCAGGTCCCCCCCCCCTTATTTCCTAAGTATTGGGATGTTTTTCTTACCGTTTTAGAAAAAAAGTGATCAAATTTTTTTGGTATGCCTGAAATCCTATTGACTATGAATTTCCTAAAAAAAATACTGGTACTAATACTTTATCATGCGCGTTGTTGTCACTGTATTTTAATTCTCATGCACGAGGAATGTTTATAATGTCAATTCTGATTTAATGATCATGAATTTCACAATACAAGTGAATACAAGTTGCTGGTCATCCTAATATGTCTCCGCAATAAATTAAATGATGAATAAAATTAATTTCTATATCTATGTCTCCTTTTAAATCTTGCATATTCCAAAGGTCAAGATATTTATACTCGTACTGTAAACATGACTAAGTTCAACAAATGACTGTGTAGATATAAATAACGCCATAAACGCAACATTTTAGCAGTATAAAAGAAAACTTTGAAATTATTTAGCAAAAAATCTAGCGAGAAGACATATTGATTTTTTTATATTAATAGTTTTGATTTTACCTCATCTTGACATTTTGAAATTCCTGACTAATTCATCTACGTCTTTAAAAAATTATCCAACCTTTTTAAAAGAAACTATTTTAATAAAATTGGCTTAAAAACGTCATTTTTCCATACATTTCAATAGAAAAGCGTAAAAAAAAAAGTACTAACAACAATACTGCATTTAAAGTAATATAGCATTAAAAATACGTAGGCAAATTAAATAAAAATTGCAGATAGTATGCTGTGAATTCTAAGGAACATTATATCAAATTTTCAGGAAATGTTTTCTCGTAAGAATTTTTATGCAGTAAACCCGCGTCCTACCTTAAAATATACAGTATAATTTGTCCAAACCAGCTACTGCCGCTTCCATAAAATTTGGCTGGATTAGACAGAATCCGGAGTGCAGGGAAAAAAAATTAAATGATAAAGTAAATCAATATTTTGGAGTCTAGAATTACAAAAGTGTATTGCTTGATTTTCTGTCATATTTTTTACTTTTCCGTTCACAAAGTTTGAGATTCAGCATGATCGTGAAATGTTAGCAGTCAAAATCTCCAGACAAGTATATTATACTATTTATCAAGCGGCCTGCATTTTCCATATCAAAGAGTGCATTCAACATAACCATAAAGACAATAATTTACAATTTAATTGTAATACAATAATAGGAATTAATAAATCAAAGTTTTACATTTGACTATGTAGGAAAAATCTTCTTCTCAAGAACTACTGGGCCAGAAAAGCTGAAACTTATGTGGAAGCATCTTGGGGTAGTATAGATTCTAAATTGTATAAACCATGAACCCTGGGGGTAGGGTGGGGCTGCAATAAGGAATCCAATTTTACATTGAATTAAGAAATAAGGTATCATTTTTAAACATCTATCGGGCTATAAATACAGGGTTGGTCATGAGATTAAATTCCATAGGGCTTTATGATGAATTTAATCTCGTACCAACCCGTATTTATATTTGTGACTTATTCATACTATATATTTGCCTGATTGTGACTTTCAGTGTGTTAATGCATTATTTTTCAAACCCTATGGCATGTGTGTATTCCACTGCACGTGCATCGACCCTTTGTGATGTCACTGAGAAATTACGTCAAACGTTTGTCCATACAAACATCTATGAGCTCTTGACCCCGTACCGGTATTTATACAGTTATAGATACGTATTGCTATCAGTAGTGTTATATAAAGTAAAACATTTGCAAATGTAAATATATACTGTAGACATACTTTTTTCCACGGGGTCATAATTCCGTGGAATCTTAATAATCTGTTTAATCCGCGGGTAGAAAATTATGCAGATTATCTAGATTTTCACTATATGCCTTTCATTTATATTAAGTACGCTTTGACAAATTTCGCAGAAAATTTGTGACCACGGACATAGTGTAAATTAATACCATGCGGAAAAAAGTACTTCCACAGTATGTAGGAAAAATCTTTTAAAATGTTCAATCTCCAGAGTCACTGGGCCAAAAAAGCTGAAACTTGTGTGGAAGCATCCTGGTGTAGTGAGATTCTAAATTGTCTAAATCAATTAAGACCCCTTGGGGTAGGGTGGAGTCTCAATAGGTATTACAAAGGGGGAGGGCATCTGGGAAAGAGCAATGACCAAATTTCTCAGGTGAGGGATGGTCCAAGGGCTCTTGTTCTTCTGTACACTTTTCAAATTTTCAACTTAGCCATATTTATATGGCAGTATCTTCAGGTAGTGAAGATTCAAATTATGAACCCCATGGGAAGAGAAGGGTTGGATCACTTTAATTTATGTTTCAACTCTCCAATACATGTACTAAGGTCACCTATTGCATGTTTTCGTCCGTCACTGTGTGTCGTCCATCATGTGTTAACATTTTCAGCTTCTTCTCTGCAGTTGTCTTAAAATCTGTCCAATTTTTGCACAAAGCAGCTATGGGTGATGGGGAACAAAATTTGTGAATTTCATGGTCCCCCCCTGGGGCCTGGGGGTGGGGCCAAAACCACTTAAATTATACAATCTTTAAAAACTTCTGCTTTATTCTTGGACACCAAGCAGTCAAACTGTTGGTATGATTGTAATCAGCATTGAGTCCTCTATCAAAATTGTGAAATTCATAGCCCCCAGGATCCAGGGTTCTAGTAGTAGTGTAGGGCTAAAGAGATTATATAGTTTAAATACATTATTTATTTGAAAATCTTCTTGGTATTAAATAGACTAACCAAGTACAAAGTTATGTTGAATAAAACTGCCTCTTCCAAAGTTGTGAATTTCATGGCCCAAGGGTCAGGAGCCTTGGTGTTAGGGCAGGGCCCTATTGATTATAAAGTGAAAATGCATAAATTCTTTGAAAATCTTCTTCTCTGCTCCTACGTATTAGATAAACTAAACAAGTACAAAGTTATGATGAGCAAGAGTGTCTCTTCCAAAACTGTGGATTTCATTTTCCCTGGGTCGGGAGTTCTAGTGTTAGGGGGAGGCTCTTATGAATATATATTGAAAATGCATGAATTCTTTGAAAATCTTTTTCTCTGCTACTGGGTATTACACAAACTAACTAAGTACATAGTTATAATGAGCAAGAATGCCTCTTCCAAAGTTGTTATTTTATGGCCCCTGTGTCAAGAAGAATGATATGGAGATAACAAGCAGTATTCGATATCAAAGTCCCTAAAAACAATACAAAATGAGAGCAGAGCAAACACGGACCTCCGAAACATCAGAGGTGGAATCAGGTGCCATGGAGGAGTCAGCATCCCCTGCCGTCCGGTCACACCCGCTGCATGATCCTTGTCATGATCAGTAAATAACGGAAAAATCCGTCATCAATGCAGTGTATTCAGTGTATGGACTAACATTTAGTATGAAAAACGTCAGTCAGCATTTGACTCAATGATGAATTGTATTTGCTGACAAGGTCATTGTATTGACCATAGAACTTACGAAATGATGACTTTAAACGAGACTGCTGATATTCTTGTTTCATCAACTTGCTTGTCAATAATTTACCTCGTTTTAGAAATTGCTCATATGTAGAGCATGCTCTTGTGTATCAAATCAACTGAGATATATATACTCCATATGCATGTGATGAAGGTATATTGCTACATAAGTAAGGGAAGTTTATGATAGAAAAGTTATAAAGTCATCACGTTTATCATATAGGATTCTGGTCTTTGGGCGGGACTCTATTGATTATATATTGAAAATATATTTATTCTTCAAAAATCTTCTTCTCTTCTCCTGGGTATTGAATAAACTTGCCAAGTACATGGTTATGTTGAATAAGACTGCATTCCTCTTCCAAAAATGTGAAATCCATGGCCCCAGGGTCAGGGGTTCTGGTGTTAGTGTCTATATATTGATTATGTATAGTGAAAAGGCATAAATTCTTTAAAAATCTTCTCCTGTGCTTCTGGATATTAAACCATTGAAGTATGTTGTACATAGTTATGATGAGGAAGGATGCTTTTGAATTTCATGGCCCCTGGGTCAGGAGTTCTGGTGTTAGGGTGGGCTCTAATGATTATATAGTGAACATTTATGCATAAATTCTTTGAAAATCTTTTCCTTTGCTCCTGGGCATTATGCCAATGATCTAAGTACATATTTATGATGAAGGCAGGTGTCTCTTCCAAAAAGGTTTATTTCAGGGCCCCTGGGCAAGGGGTACGGGGAGGGAGGGGTACTTAGTCTGAAAAAAAATGAGTGCTTTGAAAACTGCTCTTTGGTATTACCGGGTAATCAACTATTCATGATGAAACAGAATTCATGTTAAAAGTCCTTTCCAAAATTTTGAAATATGTTGTCCCAGGGTTAGTGGTTTTTGTTGGGTGGTGTGCACCAAAGTAAGAATGCTTAGTGCATAATTATGATAAACGATGGTGCCTCTTTCAAAACTGCGATTTCATGGCTTTAGATTTAAAACAGGAACCAAATTCATTTGCTGGAAAGTTGTAACATGAAACTCAGGTGACCTACAAGGCCTGTGGGTCTCTTGTTAAACATCTGCTGGGCTATTTGGTGAAGTGTTCTGGTCCTGGTCAGGGCTCTATAAATTTGTATTTTACTGAGAGAAATTATCCCCCTTTGCAATTCACTTTTGATAATTTATCACTGTTAATAATGTATTTTGAAAAGTTAATAGAATAAGAAAATTAAGCAAGAAATTTTATTGCATGATACAAAAAATACTTTTGTAGTCATGTATACTTGTAAATAATAGATAAATGAAAGTGAGACAAAAATAACTTTAAAAATGTTCTTCAGAGACCAAGAGAGACCAATGTAAGAAATCACATGTAAGGGGGTTAATTAGTACAGAATGACTAATAATTTAGATTAGCAAATAATCATGATGGTTTTAATTTCGCCATGTTCGGTATTAAATTTATCCTTTTTCTTTGAAATTAGTCCCATCATGAATGGTATTATCAGTTTCTAAAAATGTTTAAATGCTTATACAGTGTACAAAATTTGAATTAATTTCTTGCATTGTGAAATTAAAACTATCCTAATTGGTACTTTTAGAGATATCGTGAAATTTTAACACTAGGGGTGGGACGATATACCGATACATACCAATATTTTCCTCTAAGATAGATCCTCTAAGTTGTTTTATTATACCTATAGATGACCTTAACTCTTTCAACACTGAGGAACTTTTATCAACCAACCCCTGGTACACTGAGTAACTTGGGGCATCACTAAACATTTCACCTTCCGTCACAAAAAATACTATAACTTCTTTATTTCTTTTAATATTTTAATAAATGACACATCATTAGAAAGGTGAGGCATTTCTCTTTTAAATGATATAGATTTTATGTATATACAAAATTATTTATCAAGTCAAAAACACTAATAAATTTCATAATTACATTTTAGAACGGATCTTATGCAATAATTTAATAAATTTGCTGCTATGAAGTTTCAAAATCAATTATGTTCTTACCATCGTTTAAAAGAGAAATTATTTCCGAGTAAAATGATATGCAATATGTCAGAATTTATCAAAAAGCAAGTCCATAATTATCAATAAATAAAACGGGGTGTTTCAGAACATCGGAAGAAGTCTGGCGCATGGAAAACATCCTCTGTTTAGGAGCCTTGATATTCCGATTCCAAGTCTGATCTTCTCCGACAAAATTTCACAACATTGTTAATAACTCATGTATTTGTTGTCTAGAAACATTTATAATGTTGAATTCCCTGATTTTATTAAATCTTTCATCGCCAAAGATCGGACATTTCGTCGTTTACCGCCATTTTGCTTTTTTCTTCGTTTTCTTTACTAATCATCTAATTTTCCTTATTTTTTCGTAGTTTTCGCCATGTGGGCCGCCATTTTTGTTAACAGATGTTTACATCATTCTACCCATAATTCATAGCGAAAGATTTTGCGCAGAGAACACTTTCTATTTCTAAGAATAAACGTTTGACTTTCAGTTTAGTGTCTCAGACCGATACATCGGTCTACCGTGTTCCAAGACAAAATTTTATCAGACTGATGTATCGGTCTACAGTGTTGAAAGGGTTAAGGCCCTTGGGCCTTGTTATAACTAGCTCCATTCAACCAAAATTGACTTTAAAGAGCACTTCAAAGAGAGTGCTATGATCTTAGCAATGGGAGAAGATATAACTTCTTTGTAACTGGGATTAATTTCTATCAAATTTCTTTATTAGCTAGTTTTAGCATGATTGATGAACTGAACTTCTTTAAATTTAAATGTCCAATCATTAATTGATGCTCATCTTTTTCAGAGGACTTAATCTGAGGAAATATATAATAAATCCTTACCATGGACCTGCAACATATGATCTGATAGCTGTTAGTAACCACTATGGAGGTCTGGGTGGAGGACATTGTAAGTTGCGACTCAATCATGAAATGAGGGGAGATCTAACGTAATACCCCTTAAGTCAGTCATTCAATTTGAAAATTTTTATTTTCTGTTAACTTTTTTTTGGCTTTTCTTATATTAAGACACATGTATGCATCCAAAATTGCAACAACTTAGCATTAAGCAGAAATTATAATTCCTTAGGAATGTTTTTTTCAAAAACATTTCTTACATTATCCAGAAGAAGTTCACATACATTACCCTAAGCATTGAATAGTGTGCATTTTTATCAACCCCTACCCCGAAGAATTTGGCTAGGGCATAAAAAAGTAATGGTTGTTGATCATGTTCATATTCCACACTTTTGGTTTAGCTCAGTTTCAAAGAAACTACATGTATTATTCAAGATACATTTATCAAACCTCTTATACATTTATTTACCTTGAACTTACCTCACCATAAATAAATAGGCATATGTTATTTTTGATATCATTATCTACGATAACCAATTTTGGCATAAAGCACCTATTAAAGCACCACAAAAATTGTGAATTCATGGTCTCTGCCCCACCTGGGGCCTAAGACTTGGGACCAAAACCACTAAAATTAATTAAATCTTCAAACATCTTCTTCTTTACTCCTGACATCAAACAGTCAAACGATTGGCATAATAGTAATCAGCATTGAGTCCTCTATCAAAATTGTGAAATTCATGGCCCCATGGTCAGGGGTTCTAGTGCTAGGATGGGGCTAAATAGATTATATAGTGAAAATACATTATTTATTTGAATCTTCTTTTCTGCTCCTGGGCATTAAATGAACCAACTACATAGTTATGTTGAATAAGGCTGCCTCTTCCAAAACTGTGAATTTCATGGGGGGGGGGGGGGGGGCGCTTATAATAATATTGAAAATGCATTAATTCTTTGAGAATCTTCTTCTCTGCTCATTGGTATTAAACAAACCAAGTAACAGCTTTTTAAAAAGCTTGCCTGACTAAATCCATCAATTTATCTGCATGAAGAATGATAACCCTTTTGAGCAATACTTTGTGGGTTTAAAAAAATATCCTAACTTTATATTTTGAGAACCTTATGTAATGAAATCTTGATTTTACTGAAATTGTAGAAGAATCATCTCTACACTGCATACTAAAGAACTTTGTAGTTTGGGGGGGGGGGGGGTCTGCAAGTGGAGTGATCTGCCCTTGGAAATAAATTGATTTCAAGCTACATTGTAACACCTATTATAAAATCTGTTATCAAATCACGCATTGTGAACATTGTAAAAGATGGATATAATTAAAAACACATTTTGTTGGAGTGTATTTTCTCCTCTGAAGTAAACAGTAGTAATGTGTGTTCATTATTTTTTTTCTTAAAAGGGGAGGGTGATGACACTATCATATAATACATGATATATTGAGAGTGAAATAAGTAAAATCAATAGTTAGGCTTTGTAGAAAGAAATATCCAAGATTATTCACTACTTTTTAGCTCACCTCAACGAAGTTGGGGGAGCTTATGTAATACCCTCGGCGTCGGCATCCCAGGTTAAGGTTAATTTTTTTGGAGCAGTTTTCTTTATAAGTACTTCTATGTCCTATATTGATTAGACATGCATGGAAGATGTTTCTAATGTGTTTCATTGTACCAGTCAAAGTTTCAGATGCTGCAATTTCAGCAAAGGAATGACCAGGTTAATGTTTTTGGAGCAGGTTAACATTTTTGGTGCAGTTTTTGGTGTAGGTCTCATTTTCGAGTAACTATATAAGCCCTATGTTGACCAAACTTGCATGGATGATACATCTAAGGATGTACACTACCAGACTTGCTTCGGATGCTGAATCTGACCTACATTTTCCGGTTGAGTGAACAGGTTAATGTTTTTGGTGCAGGTTTCATCTCCAAGTAACTATAAGCCCTATGTTGACCAAACTTGCATGGATGATACATCTAAAGATGTACACTACAAGACTTGCTTCGGATGCTGAATCTGAGCTACATTTTCAGGTTGAGTGAACAGGTAAATGTTTTTGGTGCAGGTCTTATCTCCAAGTAACTATAAGCCCTGCTTGGACCAAACTTGCATGGATGATACATCTAAAGATGTACACTACCAGACTTGCTTCGGATGCTGAATCTGACCTACATTTTCTAGTTGAGTGAACAGGTTAATGTTTTTGGTGCAGGTCTTATCTCCAAGTAACCATAAGCCCTATGTTGACCAAACTTGCATGTATGATACATCTAAGAATGCACATTACCAGGCTTGCTTCGGATGCTGAATCTGACCTATATTTTCAGGTTGAGTGAACAGGTTAATGTTTTTGGTGCAGGTTTCATCTCCAAGTAACTATAAGCCCTATGTTGACCAAACTTGCATGGATGATACATCTAAAGATGTACACTACAAGACTTGCTTCGGATGCTGAATCTGAGCTACATTTTCCGGTTGAGTGAACAAGTCAATGTTTTTGGTGCAGGTTTCATCTCCAAGTAACTATAAGCCCTATGTTGACCAAACTTGCATGGATGATACATCTAAGGATGCGTATTACCAGGCCTGCCTCAGATGCTGAATGTAACGTACATTTTCCAGTTGAGTGATTAGGTTAAAGTTTTTGGTACAGGTTTCATTTCCAAGATACTATGAGCCCTATAATGACCAAACTTGTATGGACGATACATCTAAGGTTGCATTCTACCAGGCTTGCTTCGGATGCTGAATCTGACCTACATTTTTTTGGATGAGTGAAGAGGTTAAATTTTCATGCAAGTTTCATTTCTAAGTAACTATTAGCCCTATGTTGTTCAAACTTGCATGGATGATACATCTTAGGATGCACACTAATGGATTTGCTCTAGATGCTGAATTCAACATACATGTACATCTTTCAGATAATGTACCAGGTAAAAGTTATGGATGCAGACTTGCAAACTTGCAAACTTGCCCAAATGATGCATCAAGGGATGAAAACTCTCAAACTTGCTACAGATGCTGGATTTTAATCACATTTTTGTGACAAAGAACTAGTTTGAAGTTTTTATATAGGTCTATTCCAAAGTATCAGATCAAAATTGCATAAATTCTGCACTTTTTGTTGGGTTATTGTGTGACTTTGCCTTACTTAAAGACAACATTCGTTGAGGTGAGCTCTGTAATCTCTGATTACCTATGTTTTATTTATCGTGTGCATCTGAACCAAGACATATAATAGATCATGCATCTGGAGACGATGGCTTGAACTGCGTTGTTTATTATTATTGGACTCGTCCATTTATGGAATAAACCAACCGCGGGATCGGTAACCAAATTAGAAACATTATTTCTTTAGTGTTACATGTCCATATACCATGTATACTGATGTATACGATGTGTTGTTTTAAAGAATGGTTTAAAAGTTGTAGATAGAATTTCTGAAGCATTAGATGGAAGTTAAAAGGGTAAACCACGGAAGTTAGCACACCCATTCATACAATAGAACAATCCAAGGAAAAGGCGCGAAGATAGCTTACTAGTGACATTTGGCGCGAAAAGAGCGATTCACCCCTTTCGTAGAATATAAATGGACTGATCCAGTAGTATAGAAATGCAGAAAAAAGGATATACGGACATGTTGAAACGGCAAATCATATGGGATAATTTTTTCCATGCAAAAAGATTAAAGGAAGTAAACACTGCAGTATTTCGCATCAGTAATATCTTTCTTTTTTCTGAAAACTGTTTCTTTTAAAATGCAGGTAAATAATTCCAATGTAAATCAGCTTGTACAAAATCTAGCTCTTTAGATATGGTCGCATATTTTCGGATCTTGGAAATATCAATCCTTATACTGCCTGACGCCGTGACGTCAGGCAATAACTAAATGTACATACATGATGAGGATTGTTGCCTCTTCTAGAATTGTTAATTTCATCGTCCCATGGTCAGGGGTTTTGTTGTGGCTCTATTGATTACGTAGTGAACATGCACTAATTCTTTGAAAATCTTCTCTGTTCCTGTGTATTTAAAAGCAAACTAACTGCAATTACATACATAGTAATGATAAGGATGAGCACCTCTTCTACAATTGTGAATTTTATTGCTCCAGGGTGAGTTTGGGTGTTAGGGTGGGGTTCTATTGATTAATGATTGAAAATGCATTAAATCTTTGAAAATCCCTTTCTCTTCCTGAAAAATCCTCTCTTCCTAGGTATTAAACAATCTGTGTATCTACATACATAGTTATGATGAGCAAGGACCATTCTTTCAGAATTGTAAATTTCAGGGCCCCTGGATCAGGTGTACCATAATGGAGGGATGTCTCTAATTATATACTGAAACTAAATTAATGCTTTGAAATCTGCTCCTTGATATTAAATCAAACATTTATGATGAAAAAGGATGCCTTTTCTAACATTATGAAATGTGTGGATGTAGGGTCAGGGGTTCTCCCTTTGGGTATTAAGTAACCAAATTAAAGATGCTAAGTGTATAGTTTTGATGAGCAATGGTGCCTCTTTCAAAATTGTGAATGTCATGGCCTCTGGTTTAAAACATGAACCAAATTCAATTGTTAGAAAGTTGTTGCATAATGCTCAGGGACCTATTAGGCCCATGAGCCTCTTGTTGAATTTCAAGGCTTAATCTAAATACTATTTTACAGGCTTCAAACAGAAGTGATAGGTTGTACAATTTATCAGAGGAGCGATTCAAGGGCCCTGAGCCTCTTGTCTGGGTCTTTGCTAGTTTCAAAATAATGTATGACACCAATTTTAACCTGTTGTCAACTTTGTCAGTTGATGCATCTTGAATCCTCAGATTGTGACAACCAATAAATATGTCACCATGACCTTCTTTCTGTAGTCATTAAATCATATGTTTATTTACAAAAAACAACAAATATGCTTATATTCCACCAATTCCAAAGCCTTTTACAACTGAAACATTGTATTTATACCCCATGCTACAAGTTGTGTGAGGTATAATGTTTTTGACCCGTCAGTCAGTCAGTCAGAATGTCAGTCAATTTCATCAAACTTTGCAGATATTTAGGACATAATGTGTAGATGTGCACATTACCAGGAAATTCTGATTCCCTAATTTTTTCTGGGAATTTCTGCACTTTTACACTTAGATTTTTGGCCATCTCTTGAATAGAGAGGTGAACAGTTTGTCGGCACAAATCCTCATAAACCACTGCACACAATTTCATCCAACTTTGCAAATATTTAGGACACAATGTGTAGATGTGCATTTTACCATAAAATTTTGATTCCTTTATTTTTCCAGGAATTTCTGCACTTTAACACTTAAATTTTTGGCTATATGTTGAATACAGTAAAACTCCGTTATAGCGAAGTCCTAGGGACCTGTGAATTTAATTCAC